>NC_041215.1:76161770-76166142 GCF_002837175.3 Physeter macrocephalus
CCACCACTTTCCCCACTTGGTGTCCATACGTTTGTTCCCTACATCTGTGTCTCTATTTCTGCCTTGCAAACCAGTTCATCTGTACATTTTTCTAGATTCCACATATATGCGTCAATATATGATATTTGTTTTTCTCTTTCTGACTTACTTCACTCTGTATGACTGTCTCTATGTTCATCCACATCTCTACAAATGACCCAATTTCGTTCCTTTTTATGGCTGAGTAGTATTCCATTGTATATATGTACCTATCTTAAATCACAGCCAGCTAAGGAGTAAACTCTGACCAGCATCAAACTTTCACCCTGTGATTGGTGGAGAAGATTCCAGCACCAAATCTTGGGAGAAAGCCACTGGCCTCATGGGAAAGGTGTTCCCATGGGTGCATGGTGGGGCGGGGCTCACTTGGCTGGGGAGAAGGAAGGCTTACTTTGCAAGTCGAAGTCAGTGGTTGGCCTGGTGCTTCTCTGCTCCACTTCCTGTGTGAGCCCGTAACTGTGTACAGTGAATGACAGAATGGAAGTAGTCTTTTATGTCGGGGGGGGGGGCGGGGGGGGGGCTTTGTTCCCTTGATGGTAATCCTCCATTTTAATGCTGATAAGTACAATAGTGAGGATTACGCCCCTTAGCCCCTAATTTAATTTGGCCTGCGTATGGCAAAGCTCTCACAAGGCTTTTATTTGACATTCTTTAGCACAGCTAGCCTGTTGTTGTGTAAAAAGAAGCCCCTATGAGGGAGGCAGGAGATTGATCGTACTGGTGCAGATGTTTTTACCCAGCAGCTTGTAACACACCCCCAGAGAAGTTGCTTCATCCCGGGCCACTTCAGTGAGGATTCATACTCAGAGAAATCGGAACCTTCGTGACTCAGGCAGCTCAAGGGGAGCTGGCACCTCACAAGAGGGGAAAACGAGCACATATTTCTCCCGTGTGTCATCCTTGCGGCCCCAGGGCTTGGAGCCAGTCGGGCTGACCTCAGAATTGATGAGCCAGAGAAACAGCCTCCCTATTAGGGCCAACTGTGGGCCAGATTTTCCTGTGGGCTGTGAAGTACAGATTGCTACATATCTTGACAGACTGTGTGGTGGGTCATTGTAGAAATACGTGGCAGTGCTAAGAAGATTCAACAAAACAAAACTTTTCTTTCCGTATCAGTATCCGGAGGAGGTTTCCTCTCCCACCCTTCAATTCCCATGCTAATTTTTCCTTCCACTTTCATTTCACTCCCTCAGGGGGCTAGTGCCCTCCAGCAAATTTCCCACCCCTCTGACTAAGTTAGTGCACTAAAGCATTAGAGGACCCCCTGTGGCACCAGAGGGGAAAGGGTAGCAGGTGTAAGAGGAGGTAGGGGTGGTGGCCTTCTTTCATGAGATGCCTATGATGCTATGTGTTACCTTCTTCTGGTAGAAAATCAGGTGACAGACCTGGGTTTGAATCTTAGTTTAACTGTTTACAAACTATGAGACTTGGGCAAGTTCCTTCATCTTTCTGACAGCAGTATCCTAGGCTGCAAAAAGGGAACAATTGTAAAGATTAGATATGATCTTACCTCAGGAAACAAGAAAAATCTCAAATAAACGACCTAACCTTACACCTAAAGAAGACTCAAATCAATAAAATTAGAAATGAAAAAGGAGAAGTTACAACGGGCACCATAGAAATACAAAGGATCAGAGGAGACTACTGCAAGCAGCCTACACGCCAATAAAATGGACCACCTAGAAGAAATGGACAAATTTCTAGAAAGGTACAACCTTCCAAGACTGAACCAGGAAGAAATAGAAAATATGAACAGACTGATCACAAGTACTGAAATTGAAAGTATGATTTTAAAACTCCCAACAAACAAAAGTCCAGGACCAGATGGCTTCACAGGTAAGTTCTATCAAACATTTAGAGAAGAGTTAACACCTACCCTTCTGAAACGCTTCCAAAAAATTGCAGAGGGAGGAATACTCCCAAGCTCTTTTTATGAGGCCACCATCACCCTGATACCAAAATCAGAAAAAGATAGCACAAAAAAAAGAAAATTACAGGCTAATATCACTGACGAACATAGATGCAAAACTCCTCAACAAAATAGTAGCAAACTGAATCCAACAACACATTAAAAGGATCATACACACTGATGAAGCGGGATTTATCCCAGAGATGCAGGGATTCTTCAGTATATGCCAATCAATTAATATGATATACCACATTAACAAACTGAAGAATAAAAACAGTATGATCATCTCAGTAGTTGCAGAAAAAGCTGTTGACAAAATTCAACACCCATTTATGATAAAAACTCTCCAGAAAGTGGGCTTAGAGGGAACCTACCTCAACATAATAAAGGCCATATATGACAAACCTACAGCTAACATCATACTCAATGGGACAAGCTGAAAGCATTTCCTCTAAGATCAGAAAAAAGACAAGGATGTCCACTGTCACCACTTTTATTCAACATAGTTTTGGAAGTCCTAGCTGCAGCTATCAGAGAAGAAAAAGAAATAAAAGGAATACAAATTGGAAAAGAAAAAGTAAAACTGTCACTGTTTGCGGATGACATGATACCATACATAGAAAATCCTAAAGACGCTACCAGAAAACTACTGGAGCTCATCAATGAATTTGGTAAAGTAGCAGGGTACAAAATTAATACACAGAAATCTCTTGCATTCCTATACACTATCAATGAAAGATCAGAAAGAGAGATTAAGGAAACAATCCCATTTACCATTGCATCAGAAAGAATAAAATATCTAGAGGGCTTCCCTGGTGGCGCAGTGGTTGAGAGTCTGCCTGCCGATGCAGGGGACACGGGTTTGTGGCCCAGTCTGGGAGGACCCCACATGCCGCGGAGCGGCGGGGCCCGTGAGCCATGGCTGCTGGGCCTGCGCGTCCGGAGCCTGCGCTCCGCAACGGGAGAGGCCACAACAGTGAGAGGCCCGCGTACCACAAAAAAATAAAAAATTTAAAAAAATAAAAAATAAAATAAAATATCTAGGAATAAACCTACCTAAGGAAGCAAAAGACCTGTACTCAGAAAACTATAAGATACTGATGAAAGAAATTAAAGATGACACAAACAGAAGGAGAGGTATACCATGTTCTTGGATTGGAGGAATCAATATTGTGAAAATGACTGTACTACCCAAAGCAATCTACAGATTTAATGCAATCCCTATCAAATTACCAATGGCATTTTTCACAGAATTAGAACAAAAATTTTTACAATTTGTATGGAAACACAAAAGACCCCAAATAGCCAAAGTAGTCTTGAGAAAGAAGAATGGAGCTGGAGGAATCAGGCTCCCTGACTTCGGACTATGCTACAAAGGTACAGTAATCAAGACAGTATGGTACTGGCACAAAAACAGAAATATAGATCAGTGGAACAGGATAGAAAGTTCAGAGATAAACCCACACACCTATGGTCACCTAATCTATGACAAAGTAGGCAAGAATATACAATGGAGAAAATACAGTCTCTTCTGCAGACATAGAGAGTGGACTTAAGGACATGGGGAGGAGGAAGGGTAAGCTGAGATGAAGTGAGAGAGTGGCATTGACATATATACACGACCAAATGTAAAATAGATAGCTAGTGGGAAGCAGCTGCATAGCGCAGGGAGATCAGCTTGGTGCTTTGTGACCACCTAGAGGGGTGGGATAGGGAGGGTGGAAGGGAGATGCAAGAGGGAGGGGATATGGGGATATAAGTATACGTATAGCTGATTCACTTTGTTATACAGCAGAAACTAACACAACAATGTAAAGCAATTATACTCCAATAAAAATGTTAAAAAAAAAACAGTCCTTCAATAAGTGGTGCTGGGAAAACTGGAGAGCAACATGTAAAAGAATGAAATTAGAGCACTCCCTAACACCATACACAAAAATAAAATCAAAATGGATTAAAGACCTAAATGTAAGGCCAGACACTGTAAAACTCCTAGAGGAAAACATAGGCAGAACACTCATTGACATAAATCACGGCAATCTTTTTTGATCCACCACCTAGAGTAATGAAAATAAAAACAAAAATAAACAAATGGGACCTCATGAAACTTAAAACCTTTTGCACAGCAAGGGAAACCATAAACAAAACAAAAAGACAACCTCAGAATGGGAGAAAATATTTGCAAATGAAACAACAGACAAAGGATTAATCTCCAAAATATACAAGCAGCACATGCAGCTCAATATCAAAAAAACAAACAACCCAATCAAAAAATGGGTGGAAGATCTAAATAGAGATTTCTCCAAAGAAGGCATACATGTGGCCAAAAAAAACATGAAAAGGTGCTCAACATCACTAATTACTAGAGAGATACAAATCAAAACTACAATGAGGTATCACCTCACACTAGTCAGATCGCCATCA
>NC_041215.1:76166190-76245604 GCF_002837175.3 Physeter macrocephalus
GCGCGTCCGGAGCCTGTGCTCCGCAAAGGGAGAGGCCACAACAGCGAGAGGCCCGCGTACGGCAAAAAAAAAAAAAAAAAAAAGAAGAAGAAGAAGATGTGGTGTATATATATATATGATGGAATATTACTCAGCCAAGAAAAGGATCAAAATAATGCCATTTGCAGTGACATGGATCGACCTAGAGATTGTCATACAGAGTGAAGTAAGTCAGAGAAAGACAAATATCATATAATATCACTTATATGTGGAATCTAGAAAAATGGTACAGATGAACTTATTTGCAAAGCAGAAATAGAGTCACAGGTGTAGAAAACAAACTTATGGTTACCAAGGGGGGAAAGGTGGGGGTGGGATGAATTGGGAGATTGGGATTGACATATATACACTAGTATATATGAAATAGGTAACTAATGAGAACCTACTGTGTAGCACAGGGAACTCTACTCAGTGCTCTGTGGTGACCTAGATGGGAAGGGAATCTAAGAAAGAGTGGATATATGTATATGTATAGCTGATTCACTTTGCTGTAAGCAGAAAACTAACACAACATTGTAAAGCGACTATATTCCAATATCATTTAATTTTTTTAAAATGAGAATAAAATGTTTTAAAATCAGTTATCTGAGATAGAGCTTAAAAAAAGATTAGATATAATCTATGCAAAGGAGCTAGCACAGTTCTAGACATAATAAATGCCCAATTAAAGATGATGGCAAGTTGTTGTTGGTCATGGTGATAGAAGTAGTAGTAATAATGGTAGCGATAGTAGTATTTAAAAGGTTCCTGTAAAGCTATCCTGATATAAAGAGTCAAGACCCCTCTGGTTTAGCTCTAGAGCTGTGGACTAAAATAAACATTGAGGATTCCAACACTTTAGAACAATACTTACTCACAGCTTTAAACTGAGAGCCAAATTTTATTTTCCTATGCTCCTGGCTCTTATCTCAGGGGTAAATCTGAGATTGACTTTGGGCCCAAGACTCACCCTTGTCAATATGGCCAGGTTTCACTGGCAACACCGTCAAATGATAACTTTCAGAGCTTCCTTGATTGTTAGAGCCTTCTTAGAGTTTAAAATATTAATTGGTCATTTTATTTTCAAAACTTTTTTGAAGCCAGAAATCTTTTCACCAGCTGAAAGGAGCTTTAACGAAACATCTGTTTTGAATTATATTTTTCCTTGTGGATTTGCTTATGGCTATACATAAATATTTATCTGGACTATTTCAATAAACCTTAAATCATCAGTGATCCTTATGCAAAGAACTCTTTTAGAAGGACCGTGGATGTCCAGAATGTCAGAAATTAGAGTTTTCTTTATAGGACCAGATTCCAAGGGCCAGAGGCCTTTAAAAATATTTGGAGGTGTTTGGTGGTTTTCAACATCTTTTGTTTTCCTATTTCTGTATTTCTGTTAATGCTGTTCCTTCTAAATAGAAATCCCTTGCCAGTTCTTTCTTTACCTGTTGATATTTAACCATCCTTCAAGGTCTCACCCATGTGGCACCTCCTGCAGGGCCTTCAAGCAGACTAGTGCCAAAAGAAGAGCAGCCCAGGTGGCAGAATAGAGTGGGCCCTGGCCCCGAGGCAGGATGTATGTGGTGGGGGGCATTCTGGGGAGGGTGAGCTGTCCGGTGGGATAAAGACTGAGGATGGGGTGGGAGTGGTGTGATGCAGGGAGAACTACTATAGGGAATAAGGCAAATGGGAGCCAGGATTTGGGAAGCCTTAAAAGCTGCATGAATATTTTGGACTTTATTCTGTAAGCCAAGAGATAGATGCACACCCACAGTCACTGGGTAGAATATGGTCTGCAGACATTTAATTTAGCCTGAACAATAGTTTTGAAATTCTCAGTTAGTTTCCAACATATAAAAATAGAAATATTTCATATAACAATTCACATTTCTGATGGCTCCTGAAAAGTTGGAGTATCTAGCAGCAATCTCGTAGAACTGAATAGAGGCTGTTTTCCGTTGATACCAACCCACTGGCCTGCTTAATTCATGGCCTGACCCCACCAGCATCTGAGTCTGATTCCTGCCCTATGTGTACAGGGCCTCCATGCAGGTAGAGAAAACAGTTTAGGCTACAGACTCTGGAGCCAAATTGCTTCTCTTCTAGGCCCAGGTCTGTGTCCAACTAGCTAAATGACCTTGGGCAAGTTAAGCATATTTCTAACACTGGTATTTACCTTATATGGCGGTTGTGAGAATAAGCCATAGTAAAATTTTAGAGAACTATCTAGCATGTAGTAAGTACACAAAAAATATTAGCTGTTATTACTATATTCTACACAACATAGTAAACTCCAGGGCTTAAACTATCTGTCACATATTTCTGTATGACTCACCAAATCTAGAATCTAGAATCTTTGGCCATTATAGGCATAAAATAAAAGCAATTAATGAATGGATGAATGAATATGTGCTCTTGAATTTTTATTTCAGTTGGGTCCAAAACTAAATTTTATTACTTTGTCCTCAAGAAATGCTTCCTATTTATCTTGGGTTTGACTTGAACACAATAATTAATTTTTGATAAGCTGGCTTTCTCAAAAAGCCAACAGTGTTAACAAAATAAGTGAAGGGGGATGCTGTTAATACTGTGTAGTTTTTCTGTAATGGATCTGCTTTCCTAAGTCAAAAATAAGTCTGGCCCAGGTTTGGGAAGATGTTTAATTATGTATTTTCTTTAAAAGCTCAGTTATTGGCAGGTAGCTGTCTATGGTTAATTCCTTAACTTAAAGGTCAGTTGCCAGGAATCAGCACATAGTGAACTTAAGCAGAAATGATGTTTGAACGCATGTTTGACTTGGGTTCTCTGGCGACCTCCACCCTTACATGAGATCCCTACTTCAAGGCACTGACTTTGTGTCTGGTGCCTCAAAGATGGAGCATGTCCAGAAACAATTTGGACAGTCTGTCAGAACGGGTTTCCAGTATGTCCAACACATCTCATACATAGCTGAGGTTTCTATACCACTCCACCAAAGTCTTTAACGTGATCACCTGTGGACAGACTTTTGTGCTTATGTTAATCTGTCCCTAAACACGTTTGCTATCAGCAAATGATGATGACGTCAGCAAATGATGGCTTGAGCTCTGCGAAGTTGACCTGCAGGGCTGGATTCACTTTCTCTCTGGAAAACTTGCACATTTACAGAGAACTTGGGTCCAGCAACATTTACTTTTATTTGGAGAAACATCATCTAAAACTGAATGATATAGTCTAAAAAACTGCTTTCTAACTTTATACTGTAAATGTCAAGCAGTTCTCTTATTTATAAAAAGTCAATTTTTAGTATGCTAATGCCTCTGCTTTTTCTAAAGTAATCTCAACCTCTCTTTAGCTCTCTCCCTTTCCTTCTGTCTTTCTTTCCTTGTTTCTCTCTCTCTCTCTTTCTTCATCTCTCTCCTTATAGAATTAATACCGCTATCTCTAAAGTTCTGCTTTCCAATCTAAAGGACAATTTCCAGTAATGACAAAATCTGACAAATTCTTCTGACCATTTCGCCATCCCTTGTTCCCCTCCTACATTACTCTTTTTGTGAGTGTAGGAAATTCTAGAAATTCAGCACATCTCTGGTATCTGCTGTGCTTGTATCCTCATTAAGACCTTTGCTATATTCAAGCTCAGAATGAATTTTTGACAAAAATACCTTTTCATGTTGAGGCTATTTTGAAAGGAAAGAAACTTGAGAAAAGAAAACTTGCTCAAGTTGAAAATATTGCAGGAAGCAATATTTGCGTAAAAAATGAATTCTGTGTGAAAGCACTTCATTATGAACACTTAAAGAAACTGAGACTATAATCCTTCAGGTTGAAAGAAGATTAACTTTGCACATGTCCACAGCCTCTTTAACTTTATTTCATTTTCTTCTCTGGGTTAGAAGGAAAAAATATTAGTGTTTCAGTTCCAAGTGTATTTTGTGAACTAAACAGTAGTTTGCTCCTACCTGTAGGACACAAATATGCCAGCATATTTCCCATTAGCATTGCTCCGGTTGCTTTAAATTCAGAAGGAACCTGAATGAGTGTTTGCCACAGAAGCTGTTGACAGTGGTAATGCCACACTCTCTGTGTGCATCTTAGTAACTTCTCAGACTTGTCTCCTTTATGAGTAGACATAACAGGAGGAGAGTTGAGTTTTTTCTTTTCATCTGAATGGTGTAGGTCAGGGAGACAGAGAGGAATAGAGAGCTCTGGTGAAACAGAGCTCTAGCAACTGCTGTGATTGGGAAATTAGATAATAAACAGTCCCTGATACCAAGATTCTAATGGCCTAAGATCAACACAGTCTGGAGACGTAGGCAGGAGTGGCCTTCCGCGCTCTGGCCCAGACCCTCCCTGGAGAGCTCTTTGTGTCAATAAGAACAGCCAGCGCTCCTGGCCGGCTCCCAGCACTCAGAATGGGGCTATCATTTTTGTTTGCTTTGCAAATATCTTAATGGGAAGTGGTTCAACACCACCTATGGGTTAATCTGAGGGGTTCTGCTTGGCAGCTGTCAGCTCTGAGAACCACATGGCCATTCTCCGGTGGAGGGAGTCGGGCTGACTGTTAACTGCCCAGCGCCAGGTTGAGGCATCTTCTTTGCTTATTGGATTTACTGACTGGCAGGAAGCACCTTGTGTCTTTTATTTTTAGTTTGTTCGTCCTGGGAAGGCAAGGGTGTTATTCTCAGATTCAGTTGTGCTTTTCCCTCTTGGGCAGGATGGTTGTTTGAATTAGTTTCACTAGCATGCACCATATTTCTTTCCCCCAAGTTCATTAGCATAGAATCTGAAATGTGATAATAAAAGTGGTGGTGTGGTGGTGATGGAGGTTCTGGTATTGTTGCAGGAAGAGGATCTAGTATGTCAGCCTGGGGGGAAAGGCTCCACAGCACTGTCTTCACCTGGGAGCTCCGTAGTTGAATAGATACTTAATTTCTTAAGAATCCTTTCTCTACTGTTCCCTTAGTTTTCTCTTCTCTGCCTGAATTTGGCTTTCACTTGTCTTGACCCATGAGAATGCCTCCCTGGGTGACTTGGCCAACTCATGTCTTTCTCTAACTGTGTCAGCTGACATTGGCACAAATGAGCACTTTATTTATGCTTTCCTCCCTGGATTTTAGGCAGGGTTGGATACTTTACACAGTGCAGGTTAGGGAAGTTTCTAGACTAATGACAGACTTGTAGGCAGTTTCCAAATGCCCCATTTGTAAAAATGCATAAAGTTCAGATGACTCTATAGATCCTGGAACAAATGTCCAGCTACCCTCAGTAATAGTGCAGCCTTGCTTCTAAGACCTTTTCCTTTCCTGAAGGTTTCCACACCTATTTGTAGGGTTGCCTGGTGGTTGAGAGCAGGGGCCCTGGACTCCACTAGACCTGCTACTACTGAGGGTAAGATCTTGATGAACTTACTTATTTTCTCAGAGCCTCTGTTTCCTCATCTTTAAATGGAAGATAAAAATGGCATAATGACTACCTCACCAGGTCATGAAAGTTAAATGAGAGAACACATACAAAGCACATGGCATTTCATCTGACACACAAAAAGCACTCATGAATAGTAGTAATAGGGAGAGTTACTATTGTTCTTTCGGAGGCATTCACCTTTCTTTATGTAATCCCTAGTATTATACATTCCTTTCCAAAGTCCTTAATTGGAAGTCTGTAAATCCCAACCCTTTAAAATTAAGCCAGTGCCAAACTGAGGACAATTTCAGTATCAAAGTAAATAATGATAATAAAAGAATATAATATATTGAATACAGTAAGAATTCATGAATCCACATTGATAGAAGGAAGGAGGAAATGAAGGAAAGGAGAAAGGAAGGAAGGGAGAGAGAGAGAGGAAGGAAGGGAAGTGGGGGAGGAAGGAAAAAAAACAGAGTAATCTGCTTGTCCTTGCGGTAAGATGTGAAATAATAAATGTAAAAGGAATGATGAAGGCATAAATTCACCATTTGGCAGCTACCAAAATAATCATTGTTTCAGGCAGGAATCTTCAATGGTTGCTGAAACTGGTAGGTGAAAGCTTAAGGAGTAACAAGCTATTTGCATAGTCTTAGAGTAAATTTCCATCAGATGCTTATTAATTACAAAAGAGCAGTGGGAGAAATCTGGCAGACACCACCTTAACCAAGTGATGAAAGTTAGCATCACCAGTAATCAGACAATTGACAACATGTGCCTCCTGATAGGACGCACTGAGAAGAACACAACATCACTTCTGTGGATTTCCTGCCAAATATGCATAACCTGATTTAATCATGAGGAAACAGCAGATAAACCAAACAAAGGGACCTCTTCCAAAATGACTGACCTATGGGCTTCAGAGTCAGACGCAAAGGTGACTGAGGAACTGTTCCAGATGAAAGGAGATTAAAGGAACATGACAACTGAATGCAATGTATGATCCAGAATTTTCTTTTTCTGTAGAAGACATCATTGAGACAATAGGCAAAATCCGAGTATAATCTATATGTTGGATAATAGCATTATAGTAACATTAATTTCCTGACTTTGATCATTGCACTATCGTCATATAGGCGAGTGCCCTTGCTTTTAAGAAACACACACGAAGTATTTAGGGAAAAGGAGTATCAGGTGCAACTGACTCTCAAATGGTTCAGAAAAAATTTTATGTATTTGTATGTGTGTATGGTTATCAGTATACATGTACCAAAAGAAAGACAGAGAGGGACACAGAGAGAGGATAAAGCAAATGTATACATTGCTAATATTTGGAGAACCTGCTGAGGAAGATACAGAATTCCTTATATTATTCTTGCATCTTTTCTATAGATATGAAATTAGGTCAAAATAAAATGTTAAAATGAAAAAAGTAAGACAGTGCTACTTCCCTCCTTTAGACAGGGCAGTCCATCAGCCACTTTCTCTTTAGAAACTGATCCCTCCCCATCCACACCTCCATGTCTGTCCACATCAGCACGGCACTGCTCAGGGTCTGTCCTCGAGCTTCTCCCCTGTGACCTCGCTGACTGGTCAGCACCTGCTGCACACAATCTTGTTCAGGCTTTTGCACTTCATTTTTTCAAAACTCCCTAAAGTGTTCCTCCTCTACCCTCATGCCCCTTACAACGTGAAAAATATATGTAGTAACCGGTGTCTGAAGTTTCCTTTGCCTCCACAAATCTATGCCTGGCCTAATCCACTCTTTAAAGTGCTAAAACTGTAACTCAACCCACAAGTTACCTTGTGAGCCCACCCGAAGGAGAGACAAAGGTTACAGAATGGAAGCCACTCCAGATACCTGTCATTGTCATTCTCCACCTTGTCGAGCCTGAAGTGTCCAAGTTCAGGGATTTGTCTTTCAGAAGGGCAGTAAGTATAACACTTGGCTGAGTGTGCATTTTATTTCTAAATTCTGACCATGTATACCTCTCAATTTAATCCTCTTAAAATCCTGTTGTCTTATATTTTCATTTTATTCTGCCAGAAAGGACAAATTAATCTTTTTGCCCCAGTTTGGCAAGAGTTTTTATTCATATTTTGCCAATGAAGAAGGTGAGGTGCTGATTTGCCCAAGTTAGAGTTGCTATTTTTGGCAAATCAAGATTCAGGATACCCACAGAAATTTGAACTTTATATAAACAACAAATTTCTTTTTAGCATAAGTATGTCCCGTGAAGTACTTGAAAATTTTTATGCTAAAAATACTATTCACCTTGTACCTGGGATTCACATTTAACTGAGTGTCCTGTATTTTATATGGCAACACTAGCCCAAGTGCTTGGAAACTAATATATCATGAATATGTATGTATATATCATGAATATATATATATATATATATATCATAAAGTGTGTTGCTAAACTTTTACCAAGTGTTTGCATCAGTCCTCTGACCTCTATGTGCCATAACATATAAAGTTTTTTACCCGTTAGGCGCTTTCAGTTGAAAACGTATTCAAAGACATCAATCCCCATTTATTTACTAAGGTCTTTACTCACATATCATCTACTGTACTCACTTCATCTAAAATTGCAGAGCCTGCCACCAGCACTTCCTATACCCCTTCCCTGCTTTAATTTTCTTCTTTGGCCCTTACTTCTATTGAACATGCTAACATATTTACTTATTTTTTCATTTATCTACCTTCCCCGCTAGAATGTAGGTTCTTATGAGCATAGGCTTCTTAGGTTTCCTGTTCACTGCTGTATCCTCCCAAACAGTAGGAGACAAATTAAAGGGGCTTAATAAATATTTGTGGAATGAATGAGTGATGTCTGGGAGGCTGTCGAGGACCCTATATTGCACAATGTGATATCCGTTCTCATAATCATAGAGAATCTCAAGAAGGCTTGCCACCAAATTAGAGCCTTGAGTGTGGCACAGATGTGTATAATCTTAATATTAGTCCATAGATATAAGGTGAGTAAAAGGTCAGCAGGTCAGGGGTTAAGGATTACCTCCAGACCTAGTCTGGATTTAATTTAATCTGCCTCCTGGTAGGTTTTCTAGAGTTAAATGTTTGTCACCCCAGGTGTCATTTATTAAGATCCCAAATATGATTGAGTGAATATCTGGAAGAGTCCAGTAACAAAATGGCACTGGAGGCTGAGAGCACACGCTCTGTGTCCACAGGATCTGCGTTTGTATCTGCGTATCTGGGTACCTCCTGGGCAGGTTCCTCAAACAGCCCAAGCTTCAGCTGTGAAATGGAGACCCTGGTAGGATCTACATTTCTAGTGTAGATGCGAGGATTGAATGGTCAGCTCTTCTAGCTGTGCTGTGGCCCTCAGCCCATGGCCATGCAGTCCTCTGGGTCACGTGCTCTTTCTTACTACTGCATCTTAATTGCATCCCCAGCCCTGAGTCTGGGTTTTCTCTTGGCTCCCTTGGTTGCTGGCAAAGAATTGGAAAGTAAGCTTTGTGGGTTACTTTAAGTTAGGTTACTTTAAGGGCTCTCCATTGAGTGTCCTTTTTTTCCAATAAGGCGAAGCGTTCTCAGCAGAATGAAGAAAAGCTTTCTGCTCTTACCTTAGACTTTACGCAGTGACAGCTGCCTGCAGTAAAATAGTAAAGGAGGAAGAAAAAGAAACAAGAATACAAGAAGTGGCAAATTAAGGCTGTATGGGCTCATGGTTGGGGAAAAACAATAAGGCAAACAAATATGATCAAATTTAAAAGGCTCAGTGGGATTTGGGAAATTAGCATAAGTACATAAACTAGTAGTGCTAACTTACAGCAATGGCATTATGAAACATTTATCAGCCTTTTTGAGCCCTTGTGATGAATTTCTCCTTGAGCCATGTTCTAAAACTTAGAATGATTGTGTCCAAGAGCAAACAAATATCCATAAATTTAAGTATAACTTGCATTCGACTCGTTCAGTAATGACACTGACTTGGGGTGAGATACATGGTATGCACTCAAAACAGAAAAGTTACCAAGTAGCCAAACCCAATGAGAAAAAAATAATACAAAAGCTGTCGTCATTCCTTTTTGTTTCCCTTTTTTCCTACTGTGATGGTGATATTATTTTGCATGATTATTGCTTTCATTTCTCCTATACTTTTTGTATTTCCTTCATATCATATGTTAAAGCCCAGGAATAATGTTTTCCCTCTTTAGAAATCAAGAAATGCCAATTTAAATAATCACGAGTTACCACTTTTTTTTTTTTTTTGGCTAAAAAGGTAAGCAAAGATTAAAAAGGCTGATAATACCCAGTGTTGGTGATATGGCAAATGGGTCCTTTCATAGTTTTATGGTCATGAGTGTTCATTTTTGTTGCTTTTTAAAGGAGAATTTGATGATACAATTCAAAAGCTTAAAACAGAAAATTTGTTCACCCTTTAACCTAATAGCCTTAAATTTAGATTTATCCTAGTCAAATCTGGCTGGGTACTCATAACTATATGCACATATCTTTAATGACCCATTATTTATAATATCATAAAACTGGAAACAACTTGAAAATCCAAGAAAAGAGATTACTTAAATCATTTATGATAATCAACCAATGTAATAGTGTACAACCATAAATATGACATATGTGCACACTTACATATGTTGTATTCCACACAAATGTATGGGAAGATGCTCATAATACAAAAGGTAAGTTAGGGGCTTCCCTGGTGGCGCAGTGGTTGCGCGTTCGCCTGCCGATGCAGGGGACCCGGGTTCGCGCCCCGGGATGGGGGGGTCCAGAATTTGATGATACAATTCAAAAGCTTAAAACAGAAAATTTGTTCACCCTTTAACCTAATAGCCTTAAATTTAGATTTATCCTAGTCAAATCTGGCTGGGTACTCATAACTATATGCACATATCTTTAATGACCCATTATTTATAATATCATAAAACTGGAAACAACTTGAAAATCCAAGAAAAGAGATTACTTAAATCATTTATGATAATCAACCAATGTAATAGTGTACAACCATAAATATGACATATGTGCACACTTACATATGTTGTATTCCACACAAATGTATGGGAAGATGCTCATAATACAAAAGGTAAGTTAAAATGGCAAATATATCATGAGCCATTATTTTTTTAAATGTATATTATATACATAGAAAAGCATCTGAAAATATATACAGAAAGATATTATATCTGGGTGTAGAGATTCTCCCAGAACTTTATTTTCTTCTCCTTGAATATTTGTATTTTATACAGTACAACAGTGAATATATATTATTTTTTAATCAGAAAAAAACTTTAATCAGACAGAGGAAAAAAAAAGGAAACATTTTTACCCCTAGTTCTTTTAGTCATTTACTTTGGGGAGAAAGTCAGATATTGCTACACTTTCATTGATTAGTGATTGGTGAATAGTCAGACCTCTTGGGAGTTTAGAGCATTTTCATCAAATAAAAAATAGAGAAGAAAAGATAACACCGATGAGCACAGGAATAAGAAGAAGTGTGATATCTCAAAAGCCAAGTGAATTATGGTACTTGCTCTTTGCTTTCCCTCCCTTGATCAAAATTTGATGAAGCTTGCGTTCGGTAGATGATTTGCATTTTTAATTGGTCAAGATGTGGTACCAGATGAGTCAGTTACAGAACCAAGTTTTCAGTATGGTTATGCTCAGTAGACTGTGGGAACACACCAAGGAGCCTCCAACTCTGCCCTGAGTGGAAGAGGTGGCCAGGATGGGGATGGGACAGGAAAGGCTCTTCAGAGCAGCCGACCCCCTGAGCTAAAGGGTATGGATGCAGTGGCCAGGTGGGCAAGAGAGGAGATGATATTGCAGGTAAAAGCACAGAAGTATGAATACAACCCTGGGGAGATTTAGTGTGTGCTTGGCAAATACTTAGGTGGTGGTGGTGAATTGAAAACAACAAAGCATTCTAGAAATCCTAACTTTTCAGTTTTTGTAATAAAAGATGCACTAACTTATACACTTTGGGTGCCTTCGAACTTAACACAATAATCTGTGTTCTTAAAACATTATCTTCCAATCTCCTGTGCCTTCAAAGCTATTTAAATAAATATAAGCGGTAAGAAGAATATGCAATGACACCTAACTGATATAAATTATCAGGAAAGAGTTGATACATAGTGACAGTGTGGGTAGATTCAGATCTGGGTGTTGTTCCACATTTATACCCTCAACCCTTAAAATATTCAGATTCCATATAAGAGCTAAGTAAGAATGCTTGAGTTGCCAATTCAACCTATGGCCAGTTCATATAGAAACCTTATTAGCACTCAGGTTAGCACAGGATCTTTTACACAGGGCATTGTCCTCTTCTCTGATGTCATCCCTTAAATGTCTTAATTTACCTTCAGAACTTGAACTTATTGAAACCATTTCTAAAGGTGTTTATGTTTTCTATTATCTTTCATGGTAATAACTTCCAGAAGGAAAGTAGTATGACTTATTTGTCTGAAACCTACCTCCCTCAAGATTCATGGGCCTCCTACTGTGTTAAAATATCTTGGTCTGAGCAAATCTTTTGCAGGGTGGATTGGCTGATGATTCTTGGGAAAAAGAAATGACCTCTTTGTATTAAAAGCTCCATGTACAGAAGATTTTTTTCAGAGCTGTTGAAGAGGCAGGAACAAATTTGCTTGGTTATGCTGATTAGCCTTTTTCCCAGGGCTACCAAGTAAGACATGAGTTTACAATGAGAACTTCTCCCAAATCTGGACACAGCGGGAAGCTAAGAAAAATCAATCCACAGTGAATAAGCTGCAACCTATCCTGTTTTGAAATTAGATTATGCTTGCAAGTGAATGACTAATGGCTTTCATTTGTGGATGACTAATGGATTTCTCAGTTTGTCTAGAAGCCATTCTAAATTATAATTGATAAAAGATAACACACAATCTTGCAAATTTTATCAAAGTTAATAAAAACTGTGCAAAGAAATTTAAATGAAGTTTAGAAAATGGAGAGTCAAAGGGTAGCGTGTCTCTATTCCTGTCCAAGAAAAAAGTGACTGATTCTAACCCTAAACTTGAAAAAGGCCAGTTACAAGACCAGCCTGATTGGTCAGATCCTGGAAGAGCACCCTGCTTCCTTTGTTTTCATTCTTAGGTGTAATTTGGTCTCCAGAGTGTATCAGCCAACTAGTGAGGGGGAAAGTATAGTCCAGATTATTGTATTCACTGTAAAATCACACACTGGCATTCTGCTTTTCAAATATGACTCTTCTGAGTTTGGTTAGTACAACTCGGCTCTCAAAAAAATCATTACCCCTCAACGAACTGGCAAACTGACTTTTGGAGGCTGCAAAGCTGAGACCCAGTTTTGGAACAAGGTGACTTCACCTAGTGCTGCCAGCCCAGCATGACTAAGCCAGCTGGCCCCATGGATCTTTGCTGCACAAGAGAGATGCTAGGGCATTCTTGGCAGCCGTGTGCTCAGGAGCCAGCCTACCCCCTGCCTCTCATCCGGTCACACTGGGATTGGGGGTTAAGAAAAGGGAATTAAATGTGACTTTCGTCTGGGGGGCTTTTCAGGCAGAGGCCCAGCAGAAGGGTTTTCAGTGGTGACGGAGAGTTTTCGTCTCCCCAAGAACCCACAATTCAATGACTGCAGTAAAGCGGCAGAGTGGCCAAGCCCTGGAGGCAATCTGCTTAAGACTTTAGTCATGACTTCTGAGAGCTACAGGAGCCCTAGAAATATGCAGTGAATCATTTCTAGAGAGACAACTACCTCCTGTTCACCACCCTTTGATAACAAAATGTATTGCTTCTGTCATTTAGCATCAGATTCCTTACAGAGGCTGAGAAGAGTGTTATTTCAAAAAATTTCTCCTGCAGGTTCAAAATAATAATATCATGCTTTAAAATGAATAATTCCTTAATATCATCTAATACCAATCAAAATTTCCCAATTGTTCTAAGAATTGTCCTTTACACCTGTTTGTCCAAGCCAAGATCTAATCTAAGACATTACATCAACTTGTTATTTCCCTAAATCTCTATTAATATACAATACTCCCTTTTTTCATGGTACTGACTTGTTAAGAGAATGAGCCAATTATTCCATAAAATAACTCACCTTCTATATTTGCTTGATTCTTTGCAGTCCTAGCTTGCTTTTCCCCTCTATACCTTGTGTTTGGGGTAAACTGTAAGTTAGATCTAAAGCTTTGATTAGATTAAAGTTAAATGTTTTGACTAAAAGAAAAAATATAAGTATCCTGGGTGATGTCAAATATTTCATATTGCCTCACATCACAAGACAATATTGTCTGGGCATTAGCGGTACTAAGATTTGCACTGGATTGAGATGGTAACCTGATTTCTCCCATATGCAGTTCCCTTGCTCCCCTTGTGACCTAAAGAAGGAATCTGTACAGTGGTACTTTGGCACCATGTGAATGTCCTATTCACCATCAATCATTTGTCTAAGGTTTTATCAGTAACTGATAATTCATATCTGAATCAATAATTTCCCTTGGAGTCTCCTTTTCTATGTAGGCAGGTTTTATGCTGCACTATTTACTAGTTATGACATGAAACAAGTCATTACCTTCTTGAGTCTTAATTTGTAAAACGGGTATAAAAATAGAACCAATCCACATGGTTGTTGGAAGTATTAGATGAGATAACCATGTATCCATGCTTTGCCCATGGCCTGGTGGCATGTGTGCAGGCAGTAAGCATTGGATATTTTTTCACTGTGCTTTTCCTTATTTTGGTGGTGACAGCTTGCAAAAGCATTATCCATTTGTTGCCAGGCTCAAGTCCCTGAGGCAAATGACAACATATCTGATAAATTTGCTGCAGAAGAGTTGAGGCAGTTAGGCTTTTGAAGAAAATTGACTTAACCCTTTTTTGAAAGGCAAATTGGAACTTGTTTCAAATAAGGGCTGCTCAGATTAGTGTTTTCTAAGGCATGTTATACGAACCAGGGCCTCTGACATGCTCCAGGGGAGGGTTGCGTTGTTAGGATAACATCTGGGGGATGCTGCCTGTTCTCTCCCACTCTTAAGGTTTCACTGTGCATATTATTAAGTTAAAGGTTCTGGAAATCCTCTTAGGAAAGAAACCTGCCTAACTTTGTTTAGTCAGGTATTTTCTCATCTATTTGCCTTTGGACGCCACCCATCCTGCCTCTGCCTTTTAAAACCATGTAACACATGTAAAAATTATATTGAGATGCCTTAGATTCTCCCAAAGGCTTGAATAAGAAGGTAGTCAAACTGATGAGCCGACTGCCAGTGTATTGTTGGAGGGTATCTGCACTGACCTTTGGACCTGAAAAGCCATGCAAGCAAGAGGAGTTCTTAAGAGTTTTCATTTTCTTTTAGGTGCAGGAAAGGCAGAAATTGGAGACCCCATGGTAATTCAACAGCTAAACTCTCTTCCTTAGATTTTCTCCAAAGCCCACCAGGACTCCTAGAAGAACTGAATCCACCTGTCTTATAGGTGTCCCACTGCCACTGAGACCTGCCTAAGCTGACAGGAGTGAGTTCCTTGGGCCAATGCACAGAGACCCAAGGGCATTGGAGAGGGGGTTTTCATTGTTCAGAGGAAGAGCAGAGGAATTGGAGTCAAACTAACAGGGGTCAGTGTCTTAGCTCTGCCAGGTATGTCCCATGATCCCTGGGCAGATCCCTTGTCCTCTCTGAACTACAGTTTCTTCAGCTATATAATAGGGACAGTTAAAGCACTTAGCTCAAATGGTTGTGAAATTCTTATTAGATATATAAAAGCATTTTTTAAAATATGAAGTGCTATATAAATGCTACTTAATTTAATTTTAATGTAAAGGGTGCTCTTCATGGCCCATATTTTGTGGGTCCACTAGCCCTTTCATTCATTCAAGTTGTCAAATATTTATTGAGCACTTACAGTGTACCAGGCATAGGGTTAGGTGCTAATACAGAGTACAGAATAAAGCAGACCTAGTCCCCGCCTTCTTGGAACTTATATTTCATAGTGGGAGACATATGATAAACAATTATACACACACAAATAAATATATATTTATATTCATCATAGTCTCCTCCCCAGGTACTGATGTGATATTTTTTAAATGGGTATATTGTTTATAATCTATATAGATGCATTTTGAAGGTAATACCAATGAACCATTCACAGAAATTCAAAAAATGAAATTGTCAGTTTAAATAAAGAATAAGATTTTAAATGTGGAACTAGAAGAGCCCTTAGGAATAACTTATTTCAATCCTTTCATTTTATAGATGAGGAAAACTAGAACCCAGAATACTACAGAAATTTACCCAATTGTGTGTGTGTGTGTGTGTGTGTGTGTGTGTGTGCACGTGTGCACGCGCATGCATGTGTGTGTATAAGAGAGACAGAGACAGAGAGACCAGAGAGGAAGATCAGGGATCTTGAGGCAGGAGTTAGAATCCAGACTTCCCTTCCCCTTGTCAGTGCTTTCCACATTCCTGGGTTCCATATGAAAGGAGCTGTAAGAGTCTGTTTATATAACAGTGAGTTATAATCATCACACTTTTATACAGCGTGTTCCAATTTCTGGAAATTGAGGCACAGCACAGTTGATTTTTCCAAATTTTGCTCCATGAAACATTACTAGATGTTAATAAGTTATCACTTTTTAAATTTCTCGGTCACAGTAGTTTAGGAAACTGAATTCTCCCCCCATACACCCTACTTTAGAAACCCATAAATGCATATTGTGATTGTGAAAGATCATTCTGCAGTAAGGAAACCTCTTAAACTATGTACAGTTCAGCATTTCCCAAACTTATTTGACTACACGATCTATTTTGAATTATTTAACAATGTGATTAATGTGCTGGGTGGGAAGTAGAGCCTTTGCATCAACTTGGTTGGCTACTTGGTAAAGTCAGTGAACGCCAATAGTAAACTAGATTAGATTACACAACTTTAAAAGGGGCAGTTTCTTGGGTCTTAGCATCCCAGGCTGACTGTGGGTGTATGAGCAGCACCTGGTAGGATGCGTTTCCTTAAGTTGACCATATCCTTCTAACCAAGGACTGGAATGGAAAACAATGGAATCTTAAGTAAAGAGTATTTTCTGATCCATTTTTGGAGGAAAGCAACCCTCTTTAAGTTTTTTTTTTTAATTATCATTTTCAGGCCTTCTAAAAATTATTATTATTTTTATTTTTAGGCATTCACAAGCCCAGAGTTCTTCAAAAGGGTGTGATGTCTTCGCAGGACATTCAAATAAGGTAGAAGGACATCTTGATTCTGAAGTAACTGTGTATCCTTATTACAGACTCATCCGAGTCCGTGGTCGTGGTGCCTGTCTATGGCGGCTTGGTCAGGCCATCCAAACATGAACTGTTAGTGATAGTTCGAAGGCTTTGAGACAAAAGCCCAGCTTGCTAAAGAATTTTGGTTCAGCAGAGAGACAGGGAGGTACAGTGAAGAGAGAATCAAAAGCCTGGGAATTTGCTGCTGAGAATAAATGCTAGCTGCTCCCTGAGGTGATTTGTCTGTGCACTCCACTCTCTACAGATGTTAGAGCCTCTTTTTGAGTAAGGACCTGAGGTTCTTTGGTAGCACTTTGATATCCTGCTCGAATTCAATATGTGAAATGGAGGCGTCTCTCTGTGACTTGGAGCCCACAGCAGGCTTTGAAGTCTGATCCAATTTTTACTGCCTACTATTTGATGTTGAAAGGATGAAATGAAGAAAATGTACAGTTTTTGCCAGTAACTCTGCTGAGCATATGTAAGATTAAAAAACAAAATCCTTTGGATGATATACTTAGAAATGTTAAGTAGATTAATACCTTCCTATAGGTTTCCTTTTTTCTTTCTTAGGGATAAAAATTAGTATAGGAGAAAATCAGCACATAGCTGTTTTCTATATGGACTATAATTAATTTAAGAGGGGGCTAGGTTGGCTTGTTCAGAGGAAGAAAGAAATGGATGAAGCAAAAGGTGTTGAGACTCCGCAGCTGATTGCCCCAAGGAGAGGACCTCTACTCAATTCTACTGCAAGACACGTGCAACTAACCACACGACCCCAATATACTTAGATTTTTCCCTAGTACCATTGAGGTTAAGGGTCCCTTAGTTAAATGGAAGCCAAGTTCTAAGGCTGCCTCATCAGAGGATAAAAATAATGTTTCTTTTACTGGGTCTTTCTGAAGCACTCAGTTTCTGGGACTGAGTCTCTGTCTTCTCAGACATGCCATGCTGCTCCAGATTGCCCAGGACTGAATCCCTCGAGGGGAGCCCCTGCAAAATCTGGTAAGAAGAACATTTTGAATTGCAAGCCGTTTCTACTGTTTGCATGCTTTTGTACTTCTTAGTGAGTTGTTTAGGCAGGACTGTGTAGAAGGCAGATAGTAATATAACCTAATGTTAGCAGAAAGTTCAGGTTTGGGAAGCCATAAAGACTGGAAACAAAACTTGCATTAAAAGTAGCAGTTTATCGCCCACCTGTGCCACTGAAGTTTACTTTTTTGAAGGAAGAAAATGAATATCAAAAGCCATACTTTTCCCTTTACTTGTAAGAACCTCAAATTCGGAAACTGCTTTAAAACTTTATTTTCTAGTGCTCGCTTAGGCAGCACATATACTAAAAGTGGAATGGTACAGAGAAGTTTAGCATGGCCCCTGCACAAGGATGGCATGCAAATTTGTGAAGCGTTCCATATTTTTAAACTTTATTTTCTTAAAGGAAAGATAAACAGTTGACCAGCTTTCAGTGGAGCAGATAGTTCAGGGTCAAAATCTAGGGCTTGGTAAAGACTATGGATTTAGAGAGAAGTTCTGCCCTTTTGGCAACACAGCTGTTCTTTCAGCAAGCATGTAGACATCTTGCCACACTCTTACAGAAAATAGAATTTTGGGCCCCTTTTCTAAATTATTTGCTACAGAATATGGTAGAAAGTCAGTTTGGGGCCATATGTATGGCTATAGTCAATACTTCTGGAAGATAAAATAGAAGCATGATCATAAGAAATATTTATGAACCAGGAAAAACTAAGCACAAGGTGGATCATTCCAAAGGAAAAAATCTTTTCAACTTAAAATACTAATATTACACTTACTGTTGACCTAATTTATTCTTTTGAAATATGCAGTAGTTTCTTAGGTTTCTCAAATTTTCTTCTTAGTCTGTTTTTCAGTGACAAAGTAGTACAATATGAAGTGGGAAATGCGTAATAAATGTGTTAGGACCTTCCGTTCATACAAAGCAAACTCTTCAAGAGAGATGAGAGAGGATTAGTGTATTACAGCAGAACCTTTTAAATAAATATGCCAAAAATGATAAAACTGTCCAATGGACTAATTTCCCCACAGCCAGATAGTGTTTAGGAATAAGGCCACATGAGGTAGGGGTAGGAGTAGTACAAAAAAGAAAATTGAGGAAAAAGATCGTGAGTGGAACAGAAACCATTATGCACGAATTTGGTTGGCATTTTTCTCTATCCAAACAATTTCTACCTTTTAATTGGGATATTTAGACCATTTACATCTAATGAGATTGTTGATATATTTTGGTTTATATCTATCATCTTGCTATTTGTTTTCCATGTGTCCCATCCGGTCTTTGTTCTCGTTTAGCATTCTACTTTAAAATACACGTAAAAAGAAAATTTTAAAGCATAGTTGAGTAACCAAAGGCACAGATTCTGGAGTCAGACCTGCCTGGATTAAAATCTCTGCTCTCTTGTGTAGTGTTAATAAAGCTATGTAACAACTCCTTACCTCAATAACTACACATGTGAAATAGGGAAATGGTAGTTCATAGCCAAAGGGTTGTACTGAGGATTAAATAAGCTAGTAGGAGTAAAGGGCACAGCATGGTGTCTGGTTCATAGTCAGGGTACATTATTGTGTCAGATGCTGCAGTGGTATATACTGCTATTGATATTATATAAATGCAAATTAAGTATAAAAAATGGGTAGAGAAATAAAGTTCTTACTGTAAGGCATTAAGTTTTGGTGGTATAGTTTAGGAGGAGTAAAAATATATTGCATTTTTAATTAACTACTAAAGAGACTTGTTGGATTATAATCATCTTTCCCTCTCTTTAGAAAAGTATCCCCAAAAGTCAAACTTTTTAATAAGTTTCACATCTGATTTGTTGTAAATGGCTCATATGCACTTTCATGTCACAGTTGCTCCTTCCTTCCAATCTAGATGGTTTTCTGTTGGGTCTGCCACCCCTACCATGACTTCTCCTTAAACTCTTGTAAACAGTATCTTAAGTGGTCTTCCTGCTTCCATTCTTTTCCTCCTTAACTTCCCTCATGCACAGATATCTGAGGAGCTTTTCTAAAGCATACCCTGATCATAACATTCTCTTCCACTATAATCTTCAGTGGCTCCCCATTGCTCCAGCATCATCTCTAAACTTCTTGGCATGACATACAAGGCTGTCTCTGTTCTGGTCCTAATCTTCCTTTCTAGCTCTATCGTCCGCTGATCTCTCTCCCTTAAATCCTGTGCTTCAGAATATCCAGACTACTGTCTATCCTCCACGCATGCCCAGTGTGTTCTTTCTCTCCTCTGTGATTTTGTTCATGCTGCTCCCTGTGACCCACCTGTCCTCCTTTACTGTTCATTCTGAGTCCTCTCTGTTCTTCAGAGTCCACAATGGCTTCCTCTGAGCGCTTTGACTTTCCTTTAGTACTTACTGCATTCTGCCTTGTATTACAGTTATTTTTATGCATCTACTAGGGTTTAAACTCTCTGGGGTCCTATCTTTTCATTTCTGAATTCTCTCCTTGCAACCTAGCCTAGGTTCCCAAATTGAATTCATGAGCATCCAAAGCTGTGATGAAATATAGTGGAAGCAAGAATGAAATGAAACTCTTGAGTAAATGAGTCAGAGAAAGTTTTAAACCGTATTTTTAATAATCCTGGAACAAAATAAAAGATCTTTTAGGCACCCCCAAATAGGTAGAGCATACTGGTGGAACAAGTTGAAAAGATCCAAGTTGTTTCATTTTGTTGCTGTTGCTGTTCTGAGCAGGGGGAGAGGGAAGGAAGGCTTGGGCAGGAAAAAGCATTTATAAATCAGATTCCTCCTGACCTTAGAAGGCAACAAAGATGGATTGAAGAACAAAAGTTTTCCAGTTTTGTTTACGTTTTCAAGGTGATAAGCTGCAAAACTAAGAGTATATTTATTCTGCAAGAGACATTTTAGCCAGTTGTACCTTTATGTTTAATTCTTTGCCTTAAATGACCCGTTACTTCAATCCATGTTTCTGTGAAAGCCTGAGAATATTATGACCTTTTCAATTTTAAGAAAACACCAACACCCAACGATTTTACCTTCTACCTGGCCGTGAGTGCTAACTTCACTGTTTCATAAAGGGGCCTGGGGGATATGGGGGTGGGGGGAGGCAGGGAGTAAATCTAAAGTTGCTTAATCAGGCCATCTCTGCTTAGAGCAGGCAGGCGAAAGAGAGCAGATGTGGGGCTTGGACAAAGGCTGTCTTCTGCCCCTTAGTCAGAGAATCTCAGGAAGGTCCTTAACTGATCCATTTGAGATCGACTCATTCCTCACACGGGAGAGGAAAGCACAGTATACCCAGGAAGTTCATAGTACGAATCACTTTGCCACTGATCCAAGCAGAAATTATTTAATTGTATTCACAGGCATATATACAGACCCGATCTGGCTTTACTATGTAAAAATTTACTTTTTTAAAAAAATTTTATTTATTTATTTTATTTATTTATTTTTGGCTGCGTTGGGTCTTCCTTGCTGCGCGTGGGCTTTCTCTAGTTGTGGCGAGCGGGAGCTACTCCTCGTTGCAGTGCACGGGCTTCTCATTGCGGTGGCTTCTCTTGTAGAGGACAGGCTTCTAGGCTTGCAGGCTTCAGTAGTTGTGGCTCACGGGCTCTAGAGCGCAGGCTCAGTAGTTGTGGTGCATGGGCTTAGCTGCTTCGCGGCATGTGGGATCTTCCCGGACCAGGGCTCGAACCCATGTCCCCTGCATTGGCAGGTGGATTCTTAACCACTGTGCCATCAGGGAAGCCCAAAAATTTATTCTTTAACCATCTGTTCTTCTATTTATTTATTCAGCAAACATTTATTAACACTTACTAAGTGCCAGGAACTTTCCTGGGCCAGTGCCTCTCAAAACAGTTTTAAAAGACCCGTTTTGGGTTGGGTGTTTTAATTTCCAATGTGCATAGTCTGATACTTTTATGAAATATAGTAAAAATGAATTACTAGGTAAATTAATCACACATGTAGGTGTGGTGTCCGTATCAAATTGATCTAAACTTTTCAAAATTTCTTGCTCTAACTTAAATTACTCTAAATTTCTTTAGTGATCTATTGATAGTTGGGACCAGTAGCAAGAGTCAGCCTGCAGACCGCACTTCAGTAGCACTGTTCCAGGCATGTGTGATACATCAGGGAACAACACGGTCAAAAAGTCCTGTCCTCATGATGCTACATTCTAGCAGAGGGACAATAAATAATAAGCATAATCCATGAGTCAGTTGTATGGGATGTTAGAAAGGCAAAGTGTTATAGGGGAGAAAATACAGCAAGAGAGATTGGGAGGGGCCAAAGTGTGGAGGACGGTTTACTTTTAAATAGGGTAGTCAGGGTGGGCTGCACTGAGAAGGCTTGAAGGTGGTGAGCTAATTAGCCATGTGGATATCTAGGAGAAAAGCATTACAGGCAAAGGAAACAGCGAGGCAGATGCCCTGAGGCGAGAGCATGGTGGAAAATGTGAAGAGTAGAAGGGAGCCCGGGTGATTGGAGCTGAGAGCAGGAAGAGTATCATGGGGGTGCGGAGCCAGCTGACGCAGGTCCTAACAAACAGCCTGGGGATCCGGTTAAAGTGAAGGTTCTGATTCAGCGGGTCGGGGTGGCTCCTGAGATTCCTCAGTGCTAAGGAGCTTCCAGGTGTTGCTGATATCGTCCACATTTTGAGTAGCAAGGGTATAAACTCAGTGAATTGGGAGCGATGGGTTGAGGATAGACTACAGACACTATCAATGTATGAGGTATTCTATGTAAGTTACAATTTCCAGACAGCTGAAACTTTCTTAAACCTACAACTCCCTTTCATATTAAGTGTACTGGACAGTTCTCCTTATTCTCAGCGTCTTGGGACATGATTATTAACAACAGTTGTCACACTGGCTGTAACGCAGAGATCCTTGGAGACCATTGTGAAATGGGACCACCTACCCGTGCATTAAATGACCCTCAGCCATTATGATTTTTACTTAATGTGCCTAATTATTTTAACTTTCTTCTCTCTCAACACAAAGCTGGTGTTTCCTGCTATTGTTAATGTGCTCATTTTTTGTAACATACTTTCCTTCCACCTTCTCTCTTTTTCTCCTTGGTTGTGGCCTAAAAAAACAGGTTTTAAGCATTTTTTTCTGCATTTTATCAATAAAAAAAGGGATCTGAGTGGGGGATGTGAGGAAATCCCAATGAATGAAAGAAAGGGAACTGCCACAGATGTAGTAGGTATTGACTTTGGGCACATGCTAGGTGCTTTACCTGTATTTTCTTAGTGTGAAGTATACAAGTTTAGTTTAAGTTTGTGACCTGCTTGTTCAAGGACTGTCATTGCCTGCCCCTGGGTTTCCTGTGATACCTCACCTACATGGGGGTAGTCCTGCCCTTGGCTATCTTCCCATCTACAGGTAGTATAAATTATTCGTATTTTTTTTGAAGGTCAAAAAGTCATTGCATTTGCTAAGAGTAACTTTAACTACATGGCTTTTTAAAGATGGAGCCTAGTACATTTTTAGGGAGCTGGGGAGCAGGTGGTATTGTACCAGCCTCCCAAGGGTGTCACATTGGCAGCGTGCAGTGTCAGGGTGTGGTGGAGCCCCCTGCCTCTGCCAGAGAGTCTGATTTTGGGCTTTAGTGATCTGGTTTCAGATCTTTCTTCAGATTTGCTGAGCAAATCACACACCCTTTCTTTTACCCACTTACTTCTCTAATGCCATCTACTTTGTTATTTGCCTTTACCTTCCTTACTGCTCATCACTAAATTTTGTTGATCTTGGCAGAAGTTCAGCTATCAGAAAGAAAACTTGGGCTGTATTTTATCCTTGGAACTCTTAATCCTTAGGGTGGCCAAACATCTCAATTTTCCCAGGACTGAAGGTTTTCCAAGATGTGGATTTTCGGAACTGTTCCAGGCAAACTGGGACAAGCTGGTCATCCTATAATAATACTGGAAGTTGAACTTGATTGGGCCGAGAACTGATTTTTTAAATTAGATCACTGTATCAGGCAAGACTGAGCCTTGGATCTGTGCTACAGAATCACCTCACACTGCTGCCTGTGTTTGGAAGGGGATACAAGCAGCTTGCCAAACCACAGCCACTGTGATCATAAAGGGTTCAGATGTCGCCCATTTGACAGGGAGAGCGTGTTCCTACAACAGAGACTCAAAGGCAACATAATCCCTGTCCCTGTCGGGAAAGCACATGGAAGCCAGACCCTATGGAGGCAAGGCTACTGGGCCTCCCTGTCCCGCACCCAATGCCATGGCAGAAAGCCACACACAAGGCTTAGAGGCCACTCTTGTGCCCTCACATATGGGTCATCTCTGGTGTTTCAAATCCCTGCTCTTTTTGGCTCCCATATGGCTGATCCATCTTTTCTTCTTGCCTGGGTGCCACGGAATTCACCATAAACCCTCATCATGAAGCCTCGGTCTCAGGACTTTTCTCAGTGAGATGGTAAAGGAATTACAGGCCTAGAGTTCTTACCTTTAGTGCAGGGGTCGGGGGGTGGGTAGAAAAACACACCTCTTTGTTAAAGGATCTTTTTTAGGCTGATGATTCTCAAACTTCAGTAAATGTCAGTATCACCCAGAACACTTGTGAAAACAAGTTGCTGGCCCATTCCATAGTTTCCGATTTTGTGTGGGGTATGGGAGAGGGGGGATTTGTATTTTTATCATGCTCCCAGGTGATGTGGTGCTGCTCGTTGGGGGACTGCCCTTTGGGAACCACATCCCCTATCTCTATGATACTATATTGAATCAGAAAAAGTGAACTTTATATATATGGCTTTCTATTCTTTCACTTAACAGACACTTATCAAGCACCTACTGTATGCCAAACACAGCCCCAGCAGTGAAGTAAGACACTTAAGAGACAAATGCAATTCTAATGGCTGGGTCTTTGCAGCTGTTATTTTCCGAAGCAAGTTTGGTAACATATTGCGTGTCCACATTTATCTCAAGTGATCTCATTAAATTCTCAGGAAGTTGTCAAGAACAAAGTTTCATTTACTTGTAACTTTGCTATGGAGGAGGAAGAGGGGAGTGTTCCAGACTTTTAAAAGTGTCTCAATTTCTAAAATTATTAGAAATTACTGCCTCTAAAAGATATTTCTATTTTATAACCTCTACTGCCTCTGCTAGCCTCTTGCAAGGCAAAAGTGCTCAAAACCCTACCAGATCTGAATATTTGCTTGTACCTCTAATATGTATGTCATTGCCATAATGTTTGTGTCCTGGCTTTTTGCAAAAGAATTTAGGCAAGGCCAACATAAGGAATGCACGGTTTGAGGCTTGAAGGCATGAGGGCAGAGGAATGGAAGGAGAAAGAGGAGAGACTGTAGTTCTCCAAATCCCAAATTTACTTTCTAACCTAGCCCCATTTATATTAATTACACACCTTCCCTATTCTGTTTAAAAGACTTTCCTCATTTTACTAGATCTTGTCTGGGTCTTGCTTAATTTTGTAATTTTGGAGAATGCAGAGTGCTTGGGTCATCAATTGCAGTCACAGCAGTTACCACCAGCTGAGGCTTCTGTGCAAAATTGTGGCTTTCTACAGGAACCGTATACAGTACCTACCAAGAGGCAAAGATTCCTTTTGGCAAAGCATTTTCCCTGAAATTTGGGGGTGTGGAGGATAAGGAAGAAGGAATGCAGTCCACATAGGTCAGCACTGCATCCACCCCTCAGCCAGCTGAGTCAGTGAGATTTGGGCTCCACTGGAGGCGTTGAGGCTGGAGGGGGAAAGTGGCTGCCACTGTGAGGGCTGGTAGGTAGAAGCCACGAGGTCATTTGTCAGCCACAGTTCTTAAGGTCACATACCTCAGGGACAGCCTTGTGACAGCCTGTTCTCATTCTTGCAGCTCATTAAAGCCTGTTACAAAGTTGGATAGTTTGGGGACATTATTTCTGCTTAGATTGTTACTGCAAACATTTCTGAGGAGGGTTCAGCAGAAACTTTTACGGTGCTTTCCTGAGTGCATTAGGTCAGGATGCCCTCTTTGCTGATGCCAAGTTAGGTTCTGGCATTGACCCAGGATGTCAGGAACGTAGCTGCCAAACAACGCAGGGCAGGGGTGGGGGCATGTGTGAGTCAAGTTAGGGTGCTTGGCTTTCAGAATTGGCCGTTGATGACATGGCTGTAAAACGTGCCAAGAGGAATTTTATTTTTACATTCTTTTCTTACTCGATATATTTGAAACAGCACAAATTCACTGTTAACCTTGGCTGCCTCATTTCTTTCATTTTAAAAGATTCTTTTCAACTTTAAACATAGTTGTGTAGTAGGCGTGGAGTGATTTTTCTTTTTAACTTTTATTTGTTTTCCAAGATTGGGAGTAATAAATTTTTTGAGTTTTTTTTAAAATTAATACTTTTCTTTAATAGTTTTGGGTTTTTAGAAAAACTGAGCACAAAGTATTGAGTTCCCATATACTCCCTTACCTCTCCCTCTCCCCCCAGTTTCCCCTATTATTTATATCTTGCATTAATGTGGCTTGTTTGTTCACAATGATGAGCCAATATTGATCTATTATTATTAACAAGGTCCATAATTCACATTAAGGTTCACTCTTTGTGTCGTACAGTCTGTGAGTTTTGACAAATGTGTAATGACATGTATCCATCATTGCAGTGTCAAACAGAATAGTTTTATTTGCCTAACAATCCCCTGTGCTCCACCTATTTATCCCTTCCTCTTTTTCCTTAGGCTCCTGGCAACCACTGATTTCTTTTTCTTTTTTTTTTTTTTTTTTTTTTACTGTCTTCATAGTTTTGCCATTTCCAGAATGTCATAAAGTTGGAATCACACATATTATACATCAGTATATAGCCTTTTCAGATTGACTTCTTTCCATTAGCAATATGCATTTAAGATTCCTCCATGTCTTTACATGGTTTGGTAGTTTATTTCTTTTTTTTGCTGAAAATAATCTATTATATGGACGTACCACAATTTGTTCACCAGTTCACCTACTGAAGGACATCTTGGTTGCTTCCAAGTTTTGGCAATTATGAATAAAGCTGTTATAAACTTTTTTGTGTGGACATAAGTTTTCAACTCTTTTGGGTAAATACCAAAATGTGTGATTGCTAGATAATATGATAAGAGTACCTGTTTAGTTTTATAAGAAACTGCCAAACTGTCTTCCAAAATGACTACACCATTTTGCATTCCTACCAGCAATGAATGAGACTTCCTGTTGTTCCTCATCCTCACCAGCATTTGGTGTGGTCAGTGTTCTGGCTTTTTGCCATTTTAATAGGTGTGCAGTGGTGTCTCATTGTTGTTTTAATTTGTATTTCCCTGATGTGGAGCATCTTTTCATATGCTTATTTGCTATCTGTATAACTTCTTTGGTGAAGTGTCTGTTCACATCTTTTGCCCATTTTTAAATTGTGTTGTTCATTTTCTTATTTGGAGGGTTTAAGAGTTCTTTGCATATTTCAGATACCGGTCCTGTGTGAGATATGTATTTTGCAAATATTTCTCCCAGTCTGGGGCTTGTCTTTTCATTCTCTTAACAGTGTGTTTTGTGGAGCAGTAATGAATTTTTTATGTATATAATCAGGGAGAAAAATGTTTTTAAATAAACCTGGCTCTCATCTTAGTATAGCACCCACTCCTTTTCCCAGAAAAGGAAACAGCCTGAGAGGAACAAGGTGATTGGTTGTTCAGTAATTGAATATGTGAGGACCCTGACATGAGTGTGTTCCCTGAATTAAATGTAATCAATTCTAAGTGTTATAGGGAGGCAAGAGAGACATAGTTCAAAATTAAATGAGGGGGAAAACACTGTGGTTATACAACTGTTTGTAGAACTATGGTAAGACTTTTCTCTGTTTTCACTTTTATTTGACTCTCTTTTAAGTAACTAGAACTCCTAGAATGACCAGGAAGATTCTGGGGTTGTCTGCTTCCAGTAAAAACTGTACTTAGCAAGAGAGAAATTATCGGTTTAAGTTCAAAGAGGGCTGGGAGAGAGTGAAATGCACCTTTATTACTCATTCATTCAGGTACTCGGTCAGCTGATGTTTACTGAGCAGTTATTAAGTGGAGGGTGCTATATTGGGTGCTGGTGGTATATAATGCAGCAAGATCCAGGCTTGCCCTGTGGGTTTACATTCCTAGGGAGAAATGGATAAGTAAACCTAAAATCAAATCTCCTTCGGCCAGGGTGTTAGTAAGATCGAGCCTTGGTGACCCCTGGAGTTGTTCTACGACAGGGATACCTTCATGGTCTCATGGGAGCAGAGAAGGGTCACTGGGCTGACACCAAAGCTGAGAACTGAAGGGGAATCAAGAACCAGCCAGGCAAAGAGTGAAAGATGTTTCTGGCCCTCTGCCTGTTCCCTCTTCACACCAGGAAAAGCTCACACACGAGAGATATCAGACTGTGGTTGTTTTGTTTTTAACCTAGTTTTAAATTCTGAAATGTAACATGCTGACAGAAAAAAAAAGGTTTAAAAAAGAGATGGACAGCATAATGAATTATTATAAAGTCCCTGCACAATTACAGCTGAGATCAGAAGAGAGAACCTGCAGCACCTCAGAAGACTTCTGCTACCCTTTCCTGATGATGACTCTCCTCCTCCTCCCTAGAGGTCACCCCCTAAGTATGCATCCTAAATATCGTAGTTTCGTTTTACCTGCTTTTCAGCTTTGTATAACTGGAATCACACAGTATATATTCTTTAGTTTCTAGCTTTTTTTCTTCTTCTTTTTTTCTTAACATAATATTTTAAGATTAACGTGTTTGTTTTCAATGCTGTACAATATCCCATTTTATGAATCCATTCTTGTGTCGCTGGGCATCTGGTTGAGATCCTTTTGCTCAACCCTCTCATTTTACAGATGAGAAAACTGAGTCCCAGTTGGTCAACCCAGAGCTAGAACCCAACCCAGAGCCGTGTTCTAGGGAGAAATCAAGTAAGTGATGCCTCTGGACCAGCTCTCAGGGCCCAGATCATTCTTGATGGTACTTTGGATGGCCATTTTAGCCTCTTAAATGTATTTTCCTCTTTGCTCTTCAGAGGAACAGAGAAAAATAGAAACCTCAAGGGGTTGAACACTTAGCTGTATGTTCAGTTGTAGACTCTGAAGTCTGCTACATTACACTCAAGTTATTTGACTGTTCCTGGCCAGGGTTTAGGTCTTCATGGGCTCTATCTTGATTAGGCTCAAAGGCAAGAAGGCAAAATAAGGGACATAAAGCCATGCCTGGGGGATTATTGGCATTAGGTGTAAGTGTTTTGTTTAGCTCAGACTGCTGCTGGATTTAGATTAAAATTACTTGTGATTTAAAAAAGGGAACAGATACATTTTTTTATAAAACTGTGAATATGAAGTTGGGATAATGACAGGAGGGAGAAGTTCAAGATAAACAATTGATGTTAAATGAGCCCACAGTTTTTCTCCCAACTCAGAACAATCCACAGCGATCTCCTGATCACCTGCATGTCACTGTACTCTATCCTAAACCAAAGCCTTCCTGAGCTCTGCCCACCACCCCAAACCTGTCCACTCCCACATTTTGCCCATATTTCCACTGCTTTGCTAGTATTTAAGACTTTTATTACACTGAACTTTCCTGCTCTGTGATCTGTGTTCCTAGGATGTGTGTGTGTGTGTGTGTGTGTGTGTGTGTGTGCGTGCGCGCGTGTGTGTGAGTGTTGGAGACGCTCTGGCAGCTTTGAGGGAACTCTGGGTCAGAACTTTGTCCTTCAATAATAAGACGCCAGATTATGGGCTTAATGCGTGAGAATAGAGCCTGGCATATGTAAAGCACCTAATAAATGTTTAGCTGCTGCCACTGCCTTTTCTCCCTCCTGAAATGTGAATCACTTCTGAAAGCACTTAATTTTCAAGTTAACAATTCCTTCCTTCCTTCTATTCAAAACTGTCAAGTCTTATGGAGTGTGCTAAGATTTCTACAAACTGCATTTGTTTTTTTCTCGACGCCACCACGAGTCTTAAGAGTTTATCACCTTGGAACTTTACCACATTTAAAAAGCGTGGGACTAATTTGTTGGTATTTTCTGTGTCTGGCAATTTGTGTAATGGGAAGGAGTCATGTTTCAGTAATCCGCCTAAATGGTATAAGGACTATTTAGAGCTCCCACCGACTCAGAGCCCCATTTCCTTTCTCTGCTGTGCAGAGGGCCTGTTAGGCTGCTTGGCAGTCGGTAGTTAGAACAGCCAGTCTACCCAGACATTAGGCTAGGTTTGACTGACCTAATATACACAAAGATCAGTGGTCCCAAAGGAACACTTCCTTTTTAAAGGAAGAAATTAATGATATCCCTTTTCATTACACTGGTGCCGGGAATTTTCTCTAAGCAGCCTCTTTTAAAGAACAAATTCAAACAGGCCCCAGAAACAAATGCAAGAGATCTACAAAGCTCTTAAGGGATGAGTTTACACACTATCCTAATTTCAAAGGAGAAGTTTTGATGCCAGGACACAATGGCTGGGCTCTCCCAGTGGGCACACACCAACTTTAAATGCCAAACTCTGCATTTGTGCAGAAATCAGATAAGTGCAAAGACTCTAAGCTTGTTTCAGCTCTTAACTGATATGTTCTCCAAAAGGACAGTTTGCATGCTAACTCATTACCCAGGGTCTGAATGTTTGGGGTATGGGTGGGGGACAGAGCATCCAAGGATCCACTCCAAATCTCCAAGGGTCAAATTACAAAGTGTCCGTTCTGTTTGCCCTTCACTGCTATATTTATCCACACCCAGAGCAGTTCAGCTCACAGCCTCACACTTGCACTCTGCCCTCTGATCTTCAACTTGGGTTGCCATCTGGGGTCCAGGTTCTTCTCATGTGTTGTGGGCTGCCATTCTTTGTTCTAGACTGCATCCTCTTATTCAGTTTATTAATGGAGGCTCCACTTCATGTAGCAGTTTCTACCAAACACTGTGGGAAAGCACTGGAAAAAAGTACATCACATTAACTCTCCCCATAAAGGGGGAGTTAAAATAGATGCTCCCTCCAACCCACCACTCTGAGCAAATTATTTGATGAACAACCTGTAAATAATTGCTGAATGATTAGAGGATTGAACACACACTGCATAAAAGTTTTGCTTACATTATCTGTAACCACTGAATTATAAATATTGACCTTAGAGTGATTATCTTCTCTCTAGCACTCCTGACAAATGGTCATGCAGGCTGATTTCATGCATTCTTTTGCAGACTTTTTTATATCCTGAGCCCCTTTGAGAAGCTGATGTAATCCACGCCCCCTAAGCCCAGAAAAATGGACAAATGCACAACTGCACCATTTTGCGCATAATGTCAAGGACTTCCTGAACATCTTCATGGTTCCATAAGGGTCTACATCACGCGTTAAGAATCTCTGTACCAGTGAGAGTAGCTGACTAATTTTGAAGACTATCAATTTTATGGTTAGAAAGCTTGATAGAAGTGCTTTTCTTCTTGCTTCGCAGTAACAGAACAATAAAAAAAATGGCTACTTCCTTTTCCACGGGTTAGTTCTTCAGATATCTGCAGATTGTTATAGGTTTCTCAGTGAGACTTCTCTTTGGGGCCTTTGACACTATAATTCATCAAATAACCCTTAAAAGCTTGGCCACATTAGGAAATTTTTGTGCCAGGATCTAAGGCCTTGGGGCTAGAAGACATGCATGCAATCCAAAAAAGATAGGGGTGTAGTTCTCAAAAATGCCAAGGTAGGTTGCTATAGTATTTTCCTTCTTCATTAAAATAAAACAGAACAAAACGAAACAACTGATCCCTTTAAAAAAAAAATTTTTTTAACCTCAGAATTCTCTAAAAGACTAAAACATTGAGCTCTGTTTATTTCTCCATCACCTTAACTCTTTTTTTAATTAAAAAATATTACTTAGGGGACTTCCCTAGCAGTCCAGTGGTTTAGACTTTGCCTTCCAATGCAGGGGGTGCAGGTTCTATCCCTGGTTAGGGAAGTAAGATCCCACATGCCTCATGGCCAAAAAAACAAAACATGAAACAGAAGCAATATTGTAACAAATTCAATAAAGATTTTAAAAATGGTCCATATCAAAAAAAAATCTTTAAAAAAATATATTACTTAGCTATTGCTCAATTTTCCATACTTAATAGAGAGAGAAGGAGAATTCTTAGTAGAATTCTAGACTGAAAGATGGAACATAAAGACTGAGATAAAATCATTTTACCTTTTACTTTGACTTCCCTGCAAAGTGGGGCTAATATTTTCTGAGCCACTTGTAAATGCTCAGATACTTTATGCACAACATACATTAGTATTTTTGCTCTCCTTGAAAGCAGTTACTTCCTGGTTCTCATTAATATCATTCTGAACTTAGATGTTACCCTATTTTGACTTCTTAGGCCACTAATTTATAGTATTAACGGTCCCAGAAATCTCATATGTTGTATTTTTGAGTTTTAAAATCGCACTTGGTTTTTTTCTTTCATTGAAGGCTGAATTATAACTAGATAGAATTTAGGAAGAATCAAGATACAGATAAAACAATAACAAAACCTCATAAAACCCCCAAATAACCAAAACAAACTTGACTGAATGTCTAGAGATGAGGTATTTGACTTGGTTTTAGGCAGTCAGTTAGCCATCACTAAAAAATGAGTAGGTTGGACCAAGTCATGCCTGAATTCTCTAAAGTTACAAGATTCTATGTAAGTAAGTTCAAGAAATGTATCAGACAGAATCCCAGGAGGAAATAGATTGCACACTCAAATTAGGATAGATTGGGGATTGCTTAATAAAGGGATTATTTTAAAAGGTTATAGGCAGGATATAAGGAAACTATAAAGGATAGTAAGGATAGTATGGTACCCTGGGGGCTAATGAGAGTGGAGCTGTTAGCACATACACCTAAAAGACAAGGAAAGGTCAGGCATCTGGAAAGATCCATGTGAGTAGAAGGATCTTGAGAAGAGAGATGACCTTCAGTCAAGAACACATTCAACACAAGACAACCACACAGGAAGGAAGCTGCGAAATAAGAGAGAGTATTTTCTCTCTCTTTCCTCACTTTCTTCCTTCCTTTTGATGTCCTGCTAGGGCTCTTCATTGGCCAAGCCACTGGGAAGCCAGAGTCCTCCATATACGTCAGCTTCTGGGTCAGAGAACATGGTAGAAATAGATGGAGAATGGATCTACTGGGAAGAAATGCTACACCATTTAAAAGGATCCAATATAACTTCAGTTCCTAATAAAAAGTTCACACTCTCTTTGACAGAGATGAAAAATACTTCTTTGGAATATATGTTTTAAAATAATGCCTTAGTAAGGAATTGTTCTCTGCTTAAATAAGAGGCACTGGAATACAGTGACTTCAGTAGATAAATGTTCATTTTCCTCATGCCACCAGAACTTCAGAGGGTAGGCAGTTTTTGGTATTGATTCAGGATATCAAGAATGTCAGACAAGGCCAAGCCTCTGCAATTCTCTTGGCTTTTTTTTTTTCATGGTCTCAAGATGGCTGCTGGAGCTCCAGCCATCGTGGCTGTGTTCTTTGTGAAAGGACAAAAAGGATTTTCCTAGAGGCCCTATGCAGTGCCTTCTGTTTACATCTCATGGCCCTCCTTTATCTTCAGGAGAACCTAAAAAAAATATTTAAGTTGATCATGTTGTTGCCCCTATGATATAAGCGTTCTATTGGGAAAGAAGCAAGAAATAATGAATGTTGAGTAGACACTAATATTGTCTACCCAAGACAGAATTTAATCATCTCAGGTGCATATGCTAAGGACATAGTTTTATGCTGGTTTCTGATCTGGGGAATTTTCAAGTCATATGAATCAAATATTCCCTCCTGAATGATCAGATTTAGCCTCCGATCTTTCTTCATGGAATACCAAGGCCTGCAGTAAAAAGAAAGCCCACTTATAAGAGATGGCTATAAAATTCTAAGGCAGATTTTCAAGTGTGTCTTTGAAACAGTTTGTCCAAACAAAATGAAACTATTTCTGGTAGAGTCTAGAAATAGGAGAAATGGAAAAGACACACTTGGTTAGCATGCTGGTAGAAGTATAAAGGAACAATTTTTGTGCAGAAATATTTTGCAGTGTATATTGAGGGACTTTTAAAAATGGTCAGATCCTTTATCCCAATAATTTACTCATAATCTGCCTTTTTAAAAGTCTAGAAAAAGTTAAGAGAACAACTAAATAAATTTGATACCGCTGTATTGTGGAATAATGTATAACTATTAAAATTATATTACATTACATAAATGCATTTATGATAGCATGGGAGAATTGGTTTTATTATCATATTAGCCTAAGGTTCTGCTGCAGTTTTTCTTGAGTATTTTAATTCTCTAGGTCTCCCTTTCCTTTAATATCCAACCGAAATGGCTGGAGCCCCCATCCTAGTATTAATAGTAGGATTTATACCCTCTACTCCATTGCTGCTCATCAAACAAACAAACACCCCTTCAGAAAGAAATTGACCAAGAGCTTTAAAGGGATGTTCATAACAGGAAAAAATACAAATGACCTATGACTATATGCAAAAATGTTCAACCTCAAAATTTAATAAGAGAAATGAAAAAATCTCTCTCGCTTATCAAACAGGCTATGATGAAAAAAAGATAATACCTGGGCTGTCAGGAAAACGAGGAAACAAGGGCACTCATAGTATAGTTTGTGGCAGGGCAACAGCCTCTTGTAGGGTAAACCTGCCAATATATTATTTGGCCCAGCAATACCTGCTCCATAAACTTATCCTCTGTACATAATTGGATAAGCACATTGGAAGCAATATATACTATTCTGTGGCTAGTTGTATTGAAGTATAAAAAGAACCCAGTGATGTTAATTCTTGGTCACTCTGTGAATTTTGGTAGATAACAAACAGGGAAGTGCTTGACATGGTACCTAGCACACAGTAGGTGCTTAATAAGTGTTTATCAAACAATAGGTTAATTCAGATGGGTAGACACTTATGGGGAAATAGGTTTTGTCTCAAAGAGTATCTTGCATTTTAGTCTCATGTTCTAAATATTTCTGGTCAACATTTGTAGCTGTGGGACTAGAGCTTAGGAGATAGGGCACAGCCATCTGTCAAGAACAGTGGGAGACTTTAAGGGATGAGATTTCTTTGTTTGTCTGTCTTTCTTGTCTTTTTTGTACAAATTAGCTATGAAAATGAATGTGGTCTCCAAACAAGACTGGAGAAAGAGATTAGTAGTGAGCCTTGGAAAAGTCTGTAGGGGGCAAGGTAGACCAAATCAGGTTGCTCTGTGATTTATTCAGCTTATGCAGTGCTTTGGGTGAGAGAAAAATTAACTGGGTCATCTGATTGACAAGCATAATCATTTTAGATAAATTTGCATAGTCTGGAGAGATGGTCTCAGGCCCTGCTGAAAGGAGGTGTAGCTTGCTTTCAAGTCTTTTCTCCTCCTCTGCTCAAACACTTTTCCCATAACACACCTGAAAAATCCCCCAACCTTTGCTGCAAAAGAATTTAGCTACAGTAATCAGTGAAGACAACTTGAAATATTGGACTTCATATCAGCAGGTTACAGCACATTAAAATAAGCTTGGATTTTAATGCTGAAAATATGTCGAATTAGAAACTTCTGCAAGTTGCATTATTTTCTCAGCAATTCCCAACAGAATATGTTTAAATCACTTAATGTAAGAAAGCATCTAAAATAGGTTAAGAGACTTGTTCTTAACTGTTTGTGTTACAAAGGGAAGGATGAAGTAACGCCGCTCAGTTAGAAGGACTTTGGATAGAAAATTCGATTTAGGTATGTAACATGGTGTCTAAGAAGAAAAATGAGTTTTAGAAAATGGCTATGGCATTATTTTTTTTATTGATTGTAATGCCTGAGAATTTTTACCATGTGAATTGTATAGGCAATTAAAGAAAATAAAGCTTACATTTTAGTCTCATTTTGAGTATGCATTATGGCTAGAATTCTATCATTTGAATTTTTCTAAGTTCTGCTTACCCCAGCAACTAAATATTATTATCCACTTTACAGAGAAAGTTATGAGTGGCTGGTAAGAAAATCCTAATTTTTTCTACAGCATTTTCCCCTAATTTATTAACGTTATCTGTGCCAAACTTATTCAAAGTATTGAAATCTATGGTGTTATCAGACGAGGCTGGCAAAAGAAAACTCAGTTTTTAAAAAATTATACACCAAGTGTGAATAGAGTTGGCATTTTGAAGAGGGTCTCACTCTCAGTAAGTAAATCTTCTCAGTATAATTCTGAAGCTCAAATGTTTCTGATTAGTGTCCTGATGTCTTATTGGTACCTCCTGTAAGTCAGAAAGATTAGCAGAGTGCATGCAGTCCTCACATCTCGGCATGATTGAGTCCAGGTTTGAGAGGAGGGCAGTGACCTGATGAAGAAGTGCAGCCTTCTCTGCCCGAGTCACAGACTTTAGAACTTTAGCACGGGTATTTGTCAACCATCTAATCTTTAATATTGTCATATTTTTAAATGAGACACTCAGCCCGGTGGCCTGTGGGAAACCGGTTATAGAATTTTTGCAAGCAACCTTCAGTTAGAACAATTTGAACTGCATTTATTGTCATGAGGAGGGTGTTGTCTTGCCTTTCCAGAGACTCCTTCTAAGAGCAAAAATAAAATGATGCAATGCGGGAAGAAGAAGGAATGATTTCAGTTATAAACTTGATGTTTAGTTATAATCTTGTTCGTATATATTTGTAATAATAATTAAAATATATTCTACTGAAACTGTCATTCTAATACTAAAATTATAACTAGATGAGTGTTAATGAAATCAATAAGAATTTCAATAAGATCTTTGTAAATTTCTTTAAGTTTCTCAACTGAAAATGTTAAATTTCTCCCCTACTGATAGATTTTAGGTGATGCTAGTGAAGATTGCAGGAGATTCAAAGAAAAGGACTTATAGAAATGTTTGAAGCTGTCTTTGGACCTGAAAGTATGACATTCCTTTGCTCATATAAAAAGTCACATAATGAAATGTTTAAGAAAGTTAACAGGGTACAGATCGAATCGGAGCCGCAAAGAACAAAATCACTGAGCTTCACTTCTGATCAGCATAAGATGTTTTGTTTGGGTCCTTTGGCTAAAGTTAGAAAGGAATGATGTGCTGTGTGGCTCATCTCAGGATGCTGAGATACCTCCAGGCAGAAAGTCCAATGGAAAAAAACAACTCTCAGCCAGACTCACAAAGTGAATGTCACCGTGAGGAAAGCCACACCTTTTATTGCTTCTTATGGGGAACAGAAATAACTACAAGTGTTTGTAGAGTCTTAAGTAGTCTTAACACAGACCCAAACTGTGAAAAGCTCGATGAGATTGAGGAGTGGGATGATGAAGAGTCATGCACATTTTTATGTGCTTTCAAATAAAAATTTCATATTCCATTTAGGAACTTTTTAAAGAAGTGATAGTGTTAACATCACCTAGAAGCAAATACATTTTCCAATAGGTCTTTGTGATGTGCTGCAGGGCACTGGTGGGTTGTTGGGGAGTTATGCTTGTGCCAAGGTATCGAAGCAGTCGGGCCAAACTGGGCAACCGGAGCGCCTCTGCTGGCCTGGCTCGCCGGGTTGTGCCACACGAATAGTACCCCTTTTCTATGTGTGTCATGACCTGGAGGAGGCTGAACACCTGCTTTGCAAAATTCCTGAAGTCTAAAAGAAGGGACATGTAAAATTATTTTATGAGTGAATAAACAGAGGCAGAAAGAGTTCAGCATCCCCTAAAAGGACACATGACATGCGTGGTGATAACGGGCCTGGAGGGAGTCCAGGGGACTTCCCTTCAGGCTTTTTTGCTCTCTTCACTTGACCACACTGACACTCTAACAATAAATACTCAAAAAAGTTCTAGCAAATGTTCAGGAGTGACGGCATATGGAGCGTTTGATTTTGTTTGTGTTTAAAATACGATTTCCAAACAGATGGCATTGGTTTAGCTGTTGTGTGCCTTTGTATCTTTTTGTTCTCAATAAAGAGATGAGAACCATAGCTCTTTGAAACATCCAGCTCCCAGGTTTGTATTCCGTAATCTGCCTCCCCACGTTTGCAAAGTTACAGGCTTTTGTCCCTAAAATACGTTTGCTTGTCAGTGAGATTACAGTGACTCTCAACAGTGGTTTCAGCTGTATCTTGGGTTAAGGCAACTGTTTCTTTGAAAAGTTGGATGGCCAGGGATGAGGCTTACAAAAATTAAGTCAGTGGCATATGTGTCCTATTAGATAAGTTGGTATTTAATATCCACATATATTTTTAGACATCCAGTCTGTCGTTTTTCCCTTTCAACCTTGGTGGTGAGGGCAGTTGGAGGAGAGAAAAAAACCAAAAAAACTTAACATACTAGAAATTCATAAAATTGTGAATGTCACTTTATCATCATACCTGTACTTTCCCATTAGCTGGGACCTGAATATTATTACAGGAAACATTAACGTGCCAGTTTTGTTTCCCCTTGTCTGTATTTAGCTTCCCTTTTGTCTGTATTTAGCTTTTCCTGATAGCTCTTCACCCATCTTTCCAAAAGTTAGCTAAAGTCAGTGTTTCCCCACCAAAAAATGCAACTTCCAGCAATATTCAAGTAATATGTTCTTCTCCTCGCACTAACGTGGTTGATGTCTTAGGTAAAAACTGTTATATAAGAAGACGCATGCTTAATCACCAACAGCCTCTGCAGGATATTTCACTGGAAGCTGTGAAGCTGCGCTTGAATTGTAACCCACAAGCAGAGGAGTCATTTTCTTCCTGGGACCTTGAGAGAGAGAGACTCTGTAAAACCAAACTGAGTTATCTTCTCAAGCTTCAAGTTTTGAATTGTGGTCCACAGAAAACTGAAAGTCATGGAAATATTTTGCTCTTTTATTCCCTAAATTCTAGAATTCAGGATATTTTGCTAATTTTTTTTTCTGCGGGATCTGGCTCTTTTTGAGTGTCCTCATTATAAGGTGGTGTGGATTATTTGAAGACGAGAGTATTTGGTAAATGCTTCATCCGGCTAAACCTAATTTAACTAATTTGGAAGAGGATTAAGGAGACTCAGACCCTGGTATGATCCGGGGGGAAGAGCCAAGAGTGATGTACTGAGCTGCCAGAACTATTGTTTCAGACATTGTGAAATCAGACTTAGATCTTATACACAAGTTCTTGGCTGAAGAAAAAGAGTTTTCCAGTTTGGAGAGAAAACCAGCTTCTCCCAGCTGCTGTAACAGGAGCATGAAGATGGTATTTAAAGGAAAGAAAACCTGCATGTAAAAAATTGGTTTGAAGGGTTGGAGTCCAATTGGTTTTCTGTCTTCCTTTTTAATTTAGCTCCTTTTCTTAGGCTAGATAGCCTTAGGCTACTCTGGATAAAATTTATCTTTTTTATATTGGATCTTTGTGAACAAAGTAACAGAATATCCCCATTTCACAGATGAGGAGACTGCTGCTCCCAAAGGTTAGGTGCCTAGCGCACACTCACACAGCCAGGAGCCAGGATTCCACGTGGGTTCTTCTCACTGGAAAGCCTGGGCTGTGGACCACCGTGCTCTGTCATCTTCCACAGCAAACTGGTTATTCAACTCAGGGTCGTTGCACACTGTCACAGTCTGTTCCAGCTGCTGTAACAAAAATACCACGGGCTATAGGTGGCTTAAACAGCAAACATTTATTTATCGCAGTTCTGGAGGCTGAGAAGTCCATGATCACGGTGCTGGCAGATTCAGTATCTGGTGAGGGCCCTCTTCCTGGTTCATAGGCAAGGATCTTTAGGGTGTCCTCACATGGCAGAAGTGGTAAGGGACCTCTCCCGGGTCTCTTTAATAAGGGCAGAATCCCACTGAGGGCTCCTCATCACCTCGCAAAGGCTCTACCTCCAAATACCATCACACTAGGGATTAAGATTTCAACATATGAATTTGGGAGTGGGGGTGGGGAGACGGATACAGACTTCTAGTCTGCAGCAGACACCTAACCCTGCTTTTTGGTGGTTTTCCTTAATTATTGTTGTATGGCTGGCAGAGCTGATTTTATTTAGCAAGTGACCCTTCTGATTACTGGTCCTTAAGAAAATAATCATTTGTGTTTTATGCTGGCCTAGTTTTTAGATTCTTTATTTGCAGTCTCTCACTGTGGTTTTGCAGATCTCCGGACAGTTTCTCAATTATTGCAGATATCAGTATAAACATTTATTCTGCAAATTAGCAGCACCCCAGCAACCCATCTGTAAGTGATAGGCAGGAATTTGAAGTTCTCACAGCCTTCTCCTTAAGCCTCTCGCTATCATTGTTCCCTAATGTGGTGCTCGGAACACAGTCGGGACTCAATCTTTGTGAAATAAATGAGTCTATCTGATCATCCTGGAAGACTCACCAATAACATCTCCCTTGCTGATTTAGGATTTACCTCCTAAAAGCCTGCTGTTTACATAACCTTATGTTTCTCAAGATAGTTAACACTTAGATAGATTTAATTTATCAGACTAGCTGGCTTTCATCTAGCAATGAGTAATTTCTAAAGGAATTGGAGATGCTGGTGGATGTTTTTGAGCAAAAGCAACTAAAAGATTGGTTCATTTCTTGAATATACACTCATTTATCATTTGCTTTGATACACGCCACAGAAATAGAAAGATGAATATGATTCTATACCTGCTGTCAGGTGGGATAATTGTTATTATGTTGTTACGTACAGGCTGAAATGGGAACCCAGCGTTAGGGCCTTCAGCTTGCACTTAGGAGTAAGGGAAGGTTCCAAGAGAAGATGAGCTGAGATGGTTCTTCAGGGCTAACAGATGGAGTTTGTTGTTTTGGAGCATAGGCTGAGCTCTGAGGAATAGTAGGAAATGAGCTGTAGAGGTAAGTAGGTATCAGATCAGGAAGGGCCTTATGTGCTGAGCTGAAGAGTGCCGTCTCCTGAAAGTTATGGAAAACAACTGAAGATATTAAGCAGAGGAATGACATGCTCATTTTGAAAATTATCTCTGGCTACCATGTGGAGAATAGATAGGATGGGGTCAAAACTAGAGATGAGGTTAACAGAGAGGCAGTCACTGTAGTCCAGGCAAGAGTTGAGGAGGGCCTGCATTACAGCAGTGAGATAAATGGAATGCTTCACATTCGGAGGCTAAAAGTGGAAGGTGCAGGGCCTGGTGACTGATGTATGGTAAGGAGTAGTGGAAAGAGGAACCTAGAATGAGATTTCCTTTGTTTCTGCACTTTTCCTGAACACACTGTAGAAAAGTGATGCCTTTTCAATAACTTTATAAGGCATTGAGTCTCAATGGCAGCTGCTAAGGTTATGATGAAATGATGCTAAAGAAATAAATGGGAAACAAGGGTTAGTCTCTCAATATACAATTGAAACATTGGTGATCAGTTGGTAGAAAAGTGGAGGAGGCCGTAAAAGGTTGGCATTTCCTCCACCCACCAACGGCACAGGCCCCACCCTCATGGTCAAGGTTGGCACCCACTTATGCAAGACACCCCCCGGTGCAATATGGCAGATGCTCCACTGGGCCTTATGCTCCTTGAAATAATTTTGACAAAGATAAATATCTATAAACATATTTGGCTAAATTCGGGAAACAAATACACAATGTAATATGTGTTGTGAATCTATCCTTGGTTCTCATTTTTCCATGCCAATCTATTATGAGAAAGAATCTGTGTCACGAGTGGTTTTCCTCTAGATATTCCTTATCCCTTCAGTAATTTGTCATATAAACTCCAGTCTTCCATACTTGATATTCAGCTGTATGTGCCTTGAAGTTGGTCTCAATGTGTTACTAGTCAAGAATAGGGCTCCAAAAAAAAGGCATATATATATATACTGCTAGATTGTAAACTCTAAAGCAGAACCACTCTCTGTAGAAAATACTTGTTATTCTGGAGATTAGACTGCTTCTAGGAGATATGATATGTATGTAGACTATGTTGTATCAGCAAAGTTTGACTGACTTGAGAATCAAACTGCATTACCTAATAACTAGTAGGCTGTAGGGTGTTTGTCAGTTAAATTCCAAGAAACTAGAGAGTGGCTATTTGGCAATTAATTCAAAATGAACACACGATTGCATTCTTCCAGAAAGAACTACATCCGGGCTTAAGAACATAAGCCCTCCTGCAAACTAAGGAGGGCTCTCAACTCCATTAGAAGTCTGGGAAACTTTATCTTCCAAAGTAAAAGAAATAGCTGACAAAAGGCAATTAACCTTATGAAATGAGCAAGAATAATTTGTGACATTTAGTGGTGTGCAGGTTATGGACCTTTGATTGACACAAAATTCCCCTAAAAATATTTTATACCATTAATTGAATAAGCTCTAAGGGGAAGGAAAGACTATCCCAGCATCAGCTAGAAGAACATTTCAAGTTAAGAGGTGAAAAGATAATGCCAATATATGTTTCACAATACATTTTTTTCAAGAAAAGAAAGAGACCTTCTAAAAGACTGTGTAGTCATAAAAAGGATATATAAATGGTCTTGTTTAAGATTAATTTCCATCAGTCGATGATAGTTGCACTTTTTCCTCTCCAGTCCTTCTTGAGTTAATTAGTAACTATAGTCCCGGTAAAGTTTAAAGTTCCTTTAAAATGTGTTAGATAACAGTCCTGCTATTACTTCTTATTAGTGCTTAGAGCTGGAATATGCCTTAGAATTCACCAGCCTAATCACCCCATTTTACAGAGGAAGAAACTAAGGACCAAGAAAGGGAAATGACTTGCTATAGCTCAACACAAAGATAAAGATTGTCACCCAGAACACTGAAGCACTTAATATAGCATGCATATCTCTGTTAATCAGAAAAGCTTTATTGTGTTCTGTTTACTGAAGTTAAGTAAATCACAAAGCCTTAACTATAGTTTGTCCCTGAAATAAATGTGACCATCTTGATGTGCACGCATGGTGGGCTCTCATTAACCTTTTTCAGGTTTAAGCAATATTTAGTTCTAATTGGCTTCATTTTCATTTGGCCATTATTTAATCTATTGAGATTGACCAGTGTAATATATGGCTTTCAGGATTTCAACACCATTTGGGGATTTTTTTGCAATGCATATATTTTCCTTTTGCCCAAGGCAATAATAGACAGGGATGTAAACACTGCTTTAAAGAGGGTGTCTGCTGATTTACATATTTTAAAAGTATTAAGATCAAAGGTAATGAGAATTTAATCCATATGGCATGCAGAAGATAAATAAGAATATTAATACTGTATCAAATACTAATTAAAAGAAACACATGGATCTAATTTTAAGAATGTAACACAGGGATAAAATACTCTTTGTAAAGACCCGATTCTTTCATAAAAAGGACAGTTATGGTGAGTTGCTTTTCCACCCTCGGGGTGAACTACTGGTTGGTTCATATATGTAGCTTTTTCATAGAATCATGATAATAATTATGAGACAGTGATTGTGCTTTAACAGTTTACGAAGTGCTTTCACATCTTTTTTGACCCTCAAAGCAAACTTTTTAGGTCCTAGAACTCTTACCAGCATATCATTGAAGAGGAAATATGCTCATAGAGGCAAATGAACCTGGACCTAATCTCAACCTCAGTCTTAACCTCCTCCCTCCCTCTCTCTCTCTCCCCTTTGTCCTCTCCCTTCCTCTCCCCTCTCTCTCATTTAATGATGGTTTCTCAGAGGATACAGAGAGATAAGCACTCTCACTCACTAAGAATAATGGATGTGTAAACAACATTTTTAGACTATAACTATTCATATAGTTTATGCTAGTCATCTCCCTTCTAGCAATCTAATTTAAGGAAATAATAGATATTTGTGGCAATTATAAGTGAAAAATATTAATAAACCAAATGTCCAACAACCTCTTAAATGATGTAATATTAGGAAGCTATTAAATCATGTTTACAAAGAATAGTTACCATCAAGTGTTTGTATTTAAGTGTTAAGAGAAAAAAAGAATATAAGATATATAATGTAATTTTTCATATATATTTACATATACCCGCATGTTTATATTTTATCTATATCAAGGGTTGGCAAATATTTTCTGTATTGAACCAGAGAGTAAACATTTTAAGTTTGGTGGGCCATAATACCTGTTGTTGTAGGGTAAAAGCAGCATAGACAGTACATAAGCTAATCAGCATGACTGTATTCCAATAAAACTTTATTTATGGACACCTAAATTTAAATTTCATATAATTTTCACAAGCCACAAAATATTATTACACTTTTGATTTTTTTTCAACTATTTAAAATGTAAAAACCATTCTTTGGTCACAGGCCATACAAAAATAGCAGTGGGCCTGAGGGTCAGAGTTTGCCAACCCCTGATTTATATCACTGAAAGAAACACCCTAAAATAGCTGATTACCTCTGGGTAGCAGAATTATAAGAGATCCTTATTTTTTTCCTTAATATACTTGCCTATATGTTCTATATTTTCTATAGTACATATATTATACTTTAATAATAGAAAGAAAAAAATAAGCATTATTTTTTAAAAGGAAGAATTTGTCCAAGTTTAACAAACGGTAAGTGGCAGGGGCAGGTTTTGAACAGAGAACCCCTTTCTGCCATACCCAGTGCCCCCTAGAATCGCATGGCTAGAAGAGTCTTTAGAGATGTATGAATAGTACAACCCTTTATTTTACAAAAGGAAGTGAAGACTCCCGAAACTTAACAATGCACTCAAGATACTGGCAATCAGTGGCAGAGAGGCAATTTTTATTACTGGTGCCTTTGCTCTTTACTAAAGAGTCAAAGGCTAGAGGCTGAGGCTTTGACAGTGTTTAAGAATGTTTAAGAAGGAGAGCAGGGAATTCCCTGGTGGTTCAGTGGTTAGGACTCAGAGCTTCCACTGCAGGCGGCACGGGTTCAGTCGCGGGGAACTAAGATCCTGAATGCCGCGTGGCACAGCCAAAAAAAGAAGGAGAGCAGAGGCAGGCCCTGAGAGAGCGTCAAGATCTCAGGGTTCTAGAAATAAGAGCGGGCTGCCCCTGGTCCTTTCCTCCCAATTGGCACATCAACATGCTAGCATAAGGAGCTGAAAGCGAAGCTGTTGGAAGTTGAGGTAGTTTCTAGGTTGTGATTCATTTGAACTTGTATGTGTTCTAATGGCTCTGAATTCATATCCCCAGAATATTAGAAGTACCAACCAAAAATTTAAAAATAAACAGGTTCCCATGTCCTGATGACCACAGAAAAACAGACTCAGAAAAACTTTTCCTATTCAGATAAAGTTTTTGTTATTTTTAAGGTGCAGAGAGAAGACAGGTTATAAAGTATAACTAGTTGAAGGACCCAAACAAAGGTGAAGGACTTATCATTCTTCAGTATTTACTGTACTCGCCTCATATGGGTTATATACCCTGTGAGTGCTTAATGCATGTATATAAAACTATATCATAATATAAGCCCACATGGTCCTTTATAGTCACACATATGTTTAATTACAAGATGACTTTGTTGTAAGGCTTTTGCTGGCAAGTAATTGCACACCTAACTCAAACTAGCTGAAACAATAAAGAGGATTTATTGGCTCACTTAATTGAAATGTCCTGAGTACATGAGGCATGACTTGCTCAGGACTTCAGGCTCTGTTCTTTGCAATTCCCTTGACTCTGCCATCCTGCCTGGTTTAGCTTCACGCTTGGTTTGGTTTCTCTTAAGATGGCAAAGTGGCTACAGCAGTTGTAGACTTTACATTTAAATAAAACCCTGTTCACATGGAGATAGAGCCTCCATGTCCCACAGTTTGACTGGACTACCCCTAACCAATCCCTGTGGCTGTGAGCTCATTGGCTGAGGCCTGGGTTGTATGCACCAATTACTCTAAGGAAGGGAATGAAGTTGCCCCAACTTAGACCGATTAGAGCCTATCCCTGGGTCAGGGACAGGATCAATCTCTTCCAAATACAACTGCTAGGCATTGTAGAAAGGGTAGAAAGGATATTGGAGAGGTTACAGTGTTCATTTTATCAGTCAAGGTCCAGTCAGGAGACAGAAACCACACCAGATATTTTAACTGATAGAATTTAACTCTTTAGTTGGTAACCGATATTAGAGAACTGAAAAGGCAAAAGGGGAGACCCTGCAGTATCCTGGAGATAATAACTTTAGGAAGCAGCTACCACTCCTAAAGTTTGAGGACCAAAAGATGTGATTGTTAGAACTTAGGCTTGGGTGAGGGACCTCCCAGAGCTGAAGTTCAGACCTCTGAGAAGAGTCACTGTCCAGCTGGTGCTGGTGTCTGAGGGGATGCAGTGGGGCTAGTTCTGGTGTGTGGGCACACTGCACATTGGAACTAACTGTGACTGCTGGAATCAACAGTGCTGCCAGGATGAAGATTTGTGGCTTCAGTGATGCTGATTGGAACAAGAAGCAAACAGAAAGAAGCACGTCCCACCTTCCCCTGCCTCACAGTCTCCCTCTAGCGCCCCCCGTTGGCAGAGCCTAATAGGAAGTCATATAGCAAAGGAGACGTGATTTGTCAGGTCCCATCCCTACCATCAGAGAGTGTGGAACTGAGAGTAATAGTAATAGTATGAGGGCGAGAAGAAAAGAGAAAAGAAATTAGTGTGCTTGTGCATACACACTCGTGCATAAGAAAGTCAAGAAAAAAATACATAGAGCTGCTATAGTCCCTGTTACTATAAATGAAATGGTCATAAAGCCATAGTTGATGCTTATAATTTCCTTATTCCTTAACCTGTGATCTCTCAGCCAAGAGGATCAGCTTGTTGAGTATCTCAGCTTGCTGAGGATCTTTACCTCATTCCTGAAGGGTCTGAATCTTCGCTGGTTCTGCATATTTCTGCTTGCTTTAGTTTGCCATTAACTTTTACTGTTGGACGTGGAAGTACTGAGAGGGCCAAAGAAGGTCCTGAGTTCCAGACAGAGTCCTCTTTGCCCCATTGTGTAGTCCCAATTCCCTGACAATCAGGATCATTCCATTCAGTAATCCCTTTCTGTAACCTGTTGGTTCAGTGGCATAAGGAGCCCCAAATGCCAAGTGGCAGTCTCACCTTCCAATTCAGTGGAACCACTGTTATATCCCCAGGTGGAAGCATTCCTCTCTTGGGTACCAAGACCTTCAGATCAGGAGAAGTGAAAGTTGTGGGAATAAGAAGCAAAAATTCTATATCAAACTGTTTTAATTATTTAGGAAGTAATAAAAGTTCTAGAATGGATCCATTATCTCTGATTTATTACTCCCTTGCAAAATGTTTTTACCTTAGACTTTAATCTCCTGGAGGGCAAAGTCTCCAACTCGTTCTTTTTTGGATGCCTAGTAGGGCCTTTTATAACATCTGTAACCTGAGAGGCAGTCAGTAAATGCTGGTTGAATGTATTGGTAGATAGAGAGCTAGATATGGGCTAACTGGGGTGTGTCAGAAGACTAAAATTTTTTTTTTTTTTCACTTTAATGTTGCTAGCTCACACATGAAGGCTAGGTTTCTTCAGTCTGGACTTAACGAATAAGTTCTAGTAACCTATGACTCAGCACCCCATTTATCAGTATTGGGTTGAAGATTACTAGGATATGAATTCCTCAAAAGAGATGGTGGGTCCCTACTTCCCTTCAGAGTGTCATGGCTTTTGGATAGTGTTTTACATTACTGCGCACTTTAAAATGGAATATCTTAAATTTTAGAAGATTCATTTTCCTGTGACTTTAAATAGGGAAATACTTCATTAGCTCCTCTTCCCAAATCCTGAGGAGCTACTGAAATGTGAACCAAAGCAGTCTTCCACTGCCTGGAGCTCCTTCACAACATCAAACACTTAATGAAAATGTTTTCCTCAAACCTCAAGCATTTCCAGATATTAAATGTGAAGAGGAAAGATTTTGCGCTAACTGCAAAGTGTTCTACAACTGCAGGGTATGTGAGAATGCCTGTGTGTGTGTGTGTGTGTGTGTGTGTGTGTGTGTGTGTTTCCCATTTAATACTTCTGAGATAAATTGAATATTATGCCCAAACCCTTTCTAAACAAGGTTGCATAAACAATACCTGTTTGGGGTATTCTCAAGGGTTCATTAGGAAGAAGTAGGAGGTATGTGTGCCCTCCCCCAAACACAGCCAAGCTGTCAGCCTGAGAGAAAGTGGGTTCTCACGCACACAAGGTTGCTGTGCTCTCTCAGGGGTATAATATCTGGTGACCCAACATGGTTTGTTTCAGGGGAAGAGGCAGGGGTGGACAAAAAGGTACCAAGCAGCTTAATTTTAATTAGATCTGTTTTACTAAAGCACAATTTTAAGGGCTAGCCTGGACTTTAAAAACAGAAGAGCTGTTCTATATTTGAAGGTTCACCCTCTCCTGACTGCTATGAAGTACTTTGTTTTAAATAAATAATATCAAAAGTAGTTCCCTGTGAGAGGGTATTGGAAAGTTAATAAATATTTTCTGTTAAAGGATTTCAAAAGCATCCTAAGGTAAATACAGTGAACACTCTTAATTACTGTTAAAAATTTGCATTTTACATAATTTATACTTTGTTTAAAATATATTAAATATCCTAGGTTAGTAATATATTTGCTGTATTATCCACAATCTGCACTCATTTCTCTGAACTAACTGCTAAAATATTCACATTGTTCACTTGCGAAACTTGCTTTAAAGGGGTAGATATTATGGTCTAAGTGAACAGACCCCCCCCCCAGGAATTGTGTTGTCCCCAACTGATGGTGGCATTACATGGAGGGCCTGGAAAGCTTACTGAAGGCTTGGATCTTTAGCAGTAGCTCCAAAGAGCTTTGCACTTTCTTAGAGAAATGACTTTGTTACAGAAATTCTACATAGTATGGGGAACAAGTTATTCTTTTTAAGAAATTCATATTCTAATTAGTCCCTAAATCCTGGGCAACAAAAAGTTTATGGATTTCATTTAATTACTCAGCATGTTTGTAGAGCTTGTCACTATAGAAACAACTATTTGTAGAAAGGCAATAAAATATACTTCTTGGTTGTGTAATAAAATGAGAAACTATGACCAGCAGAGAACTGGAGAATCAGCATCACCTAATTTAAAGATCCGTAATTTGTAAATAGTATTCTTTCTTTGGACAAGACCTTTTCAAGTCATTTGAGCACAGAGTGGGCACTGCCAGTTACAACCCCAATTGTCAGTGCTTTGGTTTTTATATACGTATATATAAAGTAATAAAATATTTTCAAACACGCAGAAAAGAAGAAAAATAGTACTAAGACACCCCCATAAGAGGTCTTAATATCCCACCCTGTTTGCATCAAGTTTTTTTTTTTAATTTGAAATACTGTTGAAACCCCCCCATCACCCTATCCCAATCCTATCCTTCCTCTCTTATCCCTATGGTAATCACTATTCTGAATTTTCATTTCTTTCCCTAACATGTTATTAACTTTTTGTTAAATGTGTAGTGACTTGGTTCAGGACACACTACCCCAAAATATGACACCATATTGAATATTTCAAGCTGAAGGAACTTGAGAAATGGCGTGTGCAGGAAGGACTTTCTGCCCTTCCCCTAAAGCACATCATGAAACTCTCATATAAGAGGTGTCCTCCCTATGCCTAGAGGAAAGGAGCATCCTTGTCTACCAAGAGAAGGAACACAGAGAGGAATCTGATCAAACACACCTTGCTGAGTTTCCCCCAGTTTACTACCCTTAGCTCACCTTTGTCCTAGCACATCTTTATACTCTTCAACAAACCTAGCATAAAAACACTCAAGTTTAACCATTCCTTTGGGTCTTCATTTCCTTATGAAGGCTCCCGTGTCATGTAAAATTTATATTAAGTAAATTTGTTTTTCTCCTGTTAATCTGTCTTTGTCAGTCTAATTTTCAGACCCAGCCAGGGACCCTAAGAGGGTTGAAAAAAATAGGCAGAAGCCAATTTACCCTGAAACTAAAGAATTTTATGCTCAGGAGCAGCCACTCCCACCCCTTCCTCCAAGACCCAGAAGTTGTGAGGGTAGAAGTCTGGAGCACCACCCAAGGATGGGGGGGCCTCTCTGGGCCTGGAGTGGGGGCCCTGGGGCTGCCAGGATGACCTCTGTACCCTTCCAGCTCCCAGCAGCCAGAGATTTTCTGCCCCTGGTAGATCTCCCTGCACCTCTGATTCCCCTCAACCTGTGAGAAGAATCTGCTCCTTGCTCAGGGGCCATGCTCCAGGCTGCCTGGGGAGCCCTGCCCAGAAGGGTCAAATGGCCATTCTGCTGTGCAAGAAGGAGAGAAGTTACAGAGTTGTGATGCTTAAAGAATCTTTTCTAAAGGATCCTTTTTTTCTTATATTTGTTGATCAGCCTTACTAGAAAAAAGATGGAATTGGCTTTTAACACTCTCTATAGAGAAATTTATTACAAAATTGAAGTCAAAGAGAATGAAGCTAACAAATATAAGAAAAGATTGTATTATAGAGGTGTGCTGAATAGTTAATATTACGTTGTTTTTCTGGATTTTATTACTCGTGGTATTTGTCAGCTTTTTAAAATTTATGATTTGTTGTGTTTTTCTTATTCAAAATTAATATTCAATATTGTACATAATTTTATATTCTATTTGATATTTAAAATTTTTCTTAATGAGGCCTCCCCCCCCAGATTGTATAAGCTTCAGGTCCTATTCAAGCTTCTACATACAAAAGCATAAATAGAGGGCTTCCCTGGTGGCGCAGTGGTTGAGAGTCCGCCTGCCGATGCAGGGGACACGGGTTCATGCCCCGGTCTGGGAAGATCCCACATGCCGCGGAGTGGCTAGGCCCGTGAGCCATGGCCGCTGAGCCTGTGCATCCGGAGCCTGTGCTCCGCAGCGGGAGAGGCCACAGCGGTGAGAGGCCCGCGTACCACACACACACAAAAAAAGCATAAATAGTATATTTTTTAAAGTTTACAAATGCAGAATATATTTATCACTCTGAAAGCTTATTTTTTTTCTTAAAATGTTTCCAATATTTATCCATGTTGATACATGTATTTTGTTAATTTCATGGAAACAACACAGCATCTATTTTGTTTTTCATTGGCATTTAGGTTGTTCATGAGTTTTCAGTGTTCAAAATGATGCTGTGTTGGATGTTCTTGTGCATGTCTTCTTATATAAAAGTACAAGGGTGTATCCCTTCCTAAATAGGAATTACTGGGTCACAAAAGATGCACATCTACTGTTCAGAATACTGCCAAATTTCTCTCCAAAAATAAGGTACAAATTTGCACTCATACCAGAAGACTATTAGCCTTCCTTTTCTCCATATTCTCACCAACCCTATGAATTTTCAGATTAAAAAAAAAAACTTTCCTGTCAGAAACACAGTGATGGGGCTTCCCTGGTGGCGCAGTGGTTGGGAATCCACCTGCCGATGCAGGGGACACAGGTTCGTGCCCTGGTCCGGGAAGATCCCACATGCCGCGGAGAAGCTAGGCCCATGAGCCATGGCCGCTGAGCCTGCGCATCCGGAGCCTGCACGTCCAGAGCCTGTGCTCCGCAACGGGAGAGGCCACAACAGTGAGAGGCCCGCGTACCACACACAAAAAAAGAAAGATAAGCACTTTCTCAAATGTTAATGGGTATCTGAATTTCTTTTTTATGAACTGCCTATTCATGTCCTTCATTTATTTTTCTATTGGGTTGTCTTTCTTTCACTGATTTGGAAGAATTATTTCTATATTATGGATATTTTTGTGCCTTAGATGCATTGCAAATATATTCTCCTAGTCTGTGTCTTGTTTTCTGTATTTATGTATAGTATCTTTTACTGGGCAGATGATTTTAATTTTAACATAGTTTTACTAATTTCTTCTTTATAGCTTGTGCTTTTTGTGCCTTGTTTAAGAAATCTTTCCTCTCCAAGCTCATAAAAATATTAAACTTTATGTCTCTTAAAAGTTTTACTATTTTGCTTTTCACATGTAGGTATTCACTCCACCTCAAATTTATTTTTGTATATAATATGAGAGAGGGAACTAATTTTCTTTTCTTCTATATGGATAACCAGTTGGTCCCGCTCCATTGGTGGAATAGTATGTTCTTTCCCTACTGACTTGTAACATAGATTATATTCATTTCCTATGGCTCCTGTAACAAATTACCACTAATTTGGTAGCTTAAAACAACACAAATTTATTATCTTACAATTCTTGAGGTCAGAAGTCCAAAATGGGTCCTGCTGGGCTGAAATCAAGGTGTAGGCAGAGCTTCATCCCTTCTAGAGGTTCTAGGGGAGAATTCATTTCCTTGCCTTTCCAACTTCTGCATGGCTTCTGCATGGCTTCTGCATTCTGTGGTTCACGACCCCATTCCTCCATCTTAAAAATCAGCAATGCCAGGCCACATCCTTCTCACAGTGCCATTTGTCTGACACTGACTCTTCTGCTTCCTACTTCCATTTTAAAAGACTTTTGTGACTACATTGTGCTCACCCAGATAATCCAGGATAATCTCCCTATTCTAAAGTCAGGTCAGCTGATTAGCAACTGTAATTCCATCTGTACCCTTAATTCCTCTTTACTATGTAACCTAACATATTCACAGATTCTGAGAACTGGAATGTGTGCATCTTTTGGTGGGTAGGTGGGGTTGGGCATTATTCTGCCTATCACATCAATCAAGGTTCCAAGTCGGTTTCTGGGCTTTCTATTCTGTTCCATTGGTTTATTTGTCTATTCTTGTGCCAATACCATACCATCTTAATTACAACAGCTTTGTAATAAATTTTGGTAGCTGGTAGACAAGGCTTATCCCCCTCCACACACCTGGTGTTATTCTTCAAATTGTTTTTGAATATTCTTGCTCTTCTGACTATCCATGTAAATTTTAGGATTAGCTCATCAAGTTGCATAGGAAGTAGGTTGGGATTTTGTCCAGAATATGTAGTTTAAGTTGGAAAGAATTTCTATCCTCAAGTAAAGAATATTGTATCTATTCAGTTTGTCTTTTATGTCATTCAATAATGTCTTTAAAACTACTTTTTCTATAAGCCTTTCATATCTTTCCTTAATTTTTAAAATTTTTGTTAAACTTATTTAACTATTGTTGCCTAATTACCCCCAAACTTAGTTACTTAGAACAACAAACATTTACTATCTCAACTTATTTACCTGTTTCTGAGAGTCAGAAATTCAGAAGAAGTTTAACTGTATGATTCTGGTTCAGGATTTTTCATGAGATTTAAGTCAGGATATCAGCCAGGGCTGCAGTCATCTGAAGGCTTGACTAGGGCTGGAGGAGGATTTGCTTCCAAGATGGCTATTGGAAGGAAGCCGCAGTTCCTTTCTGGTTGTTGTCAAGAGGCTTCACTTCTTCACCACATGGGCCTCTCTTTAGGGCTGCTTTAGTGTCCTCGTGACATGGTGACTGGCTTCCACCCACAAGGGATCCAAGAGAGAAGGGTTGAAGCCACAATATCTTATACAACTCAACCTTGGAAGTCACACATTGTTATTTCTGTGGTATCCTATTGATTACACAGGAATACCTGGGAGGCAGGGAATGCGGGGGGGGGGTCCATTGGGGGCCATCTTGGAGGTGGGCTACCACACTTATATTTTCTGTTACTATTATAAATGGCACTGAAACACTGTTGATTTTTGTATGTTGATTCTGAATATCAACTTGCTGGACACTTATTAGTTTCAATAGTTTATAGATTGTCTCAGGCTTCCTATATAGCCTATAACATTGCTACAAATGAGAAAAAAATTCTCTCTTCATTTCCAGTGATACCCTTCTTTTTTTCATGCCTCATCATGTTGTCTAGAAGCTTCAGTACAATACTGGATATTAGCAGAACTAATGAGTATGACTATTTCCTGACCTTAATGAGAATGCCTCTAAAGTTTCACCACTAAGTATGATTTTTACTGTGTTTTAAATAAATTAATGAGATTAAGTATATTATCTTCTATTCCTCGTTTGATAATACTTAAGAGTATATTTTGTCAAAAGCTATTTCTGTATCTACTTAGATGAACCACAGAACTAAAGTTCTTCTTTAATTTCTAGGTAGTATGCTGTGTTGGTATTACACATTACTAAGACTTTAAAAATATTGAGGCATCCTGGAATTCTATTTAATCATAATGTAATTTTTATACACTACTGAATTTTACTTGCTAATGCTTATAGAATTCGCTGTAGTTTTGTAGTTTTTCCTCAGAGCATAGCACGGTTCTGTGGAGTCAGTGACTTATGTAAATGTTTTGCAGAGGTTTATATGCAGAACCCTGACTGACAGCGTTCTTGGGTGCTCTCTTAACTGTGGTGCTTTCGGTCTGCCAGAGCCCCTGTGCTGTCACCTCACTATTAGTCACAATACTCCAGACAACTTGCCTATGTGGGGAAAGCTAGGTAAAGACTGAATGCTGTGTTCCTGGGAAAAAAAAATATATATATATGTATATATATATATATATTTTAGGCTTGAGCTGTAGAGGAACAAGATTTGGTACTCCAAGATTGAGTTTCTTTTACTCATTCTCATGGGCAGTGGCTGAATATTTGACACGGTAGCAATGACCATAGGTAGGAATTGAAACCCATGTGATATTGCTCAGTATTAGGAGAACCAGAAACTGGCAGGTCTTGGTTTGGAATTTTTTTCTTCATTGTTGCTGTTGCCAGGTTTTAATTGTGTACTTAAATAGGCACACACACACACATGTGCTCTGGCATTTATCTACTTTTTTCCCCTCTCTTGTTATAGGAGTCCTTGTAGGCAGGGGACATTATATTCAATTAAAGAATTCAATAAACATGAAGCAACTTATGTGCTAGGCATGAAGTTTTAGGCTATTGGCACATAGTTATAAAGAAGACAGAGGCTTTCCCCTCATGAAATTTACAGATGGGAAGAAAGACATTTAAGCAGTGATAAACATGAAAGGGATTATTTGAAAGGGGAAGTTCAGGAGGCTATGGGAGCAAATAGAAAATTAACAAAGCCTAGTCCCAAGGATCAGAGAAGACTCTCCTAGAAAAGTTACAACTAAGCTTCGATTTAAAGGATGAGAAATAATTAGTCTCATACGAAATAGTGGGAAGTGTGTTCCACGCAGATGGAATGATGAAAAAGCTGGGAGAAAAAAGAAAGCAGGGAGCATTCACAGAACTTGAAGGACTGGAGGAAGTTCAGTCCACCCACCTGGTGTATAGTGTACCATAAGCTTGGAGAGGGAGGCAAGGGGCGGGTCTTGTCAACAGGCTAAGGATTCAGGATGTTATACTAGAGACATTTTCCATGTACCTTAATAGGGCTCCTTGCTCACTGGCAGATATTAATTAATGTTTGTTAAATGATTTAATACAAAAGTCACTTGGATTTCCTTCTCTCTATGCATCTCCTCAGTAAATAGGAAACTCCAACCACTGCTTCTCTGATAGCTATAGCCAGTGATGGCTCCAGAATCCCCACAGGGGCAGATATTAGGGACCGCAACCTGGTTGGAGAGCTGCTAGAAGACTGGCTTTGGAGCTGTGTTTACACTGTAGTCCCATGGCTTCTTCTGAGACTGTGTGTTTACTGAGGTGGCTGTGGAAGGACTGCAGGTGCGGATTATAGGGAGGGACCCCTAAAGCCGTGCCAGCCTCTCATTTGGCCTTCTGATGGGCTGCAGCCTTCTCTGCAAACTTGGCTCTTGCTGAACCCTCGCAGTTACGGCTAAGCAACTTAACCTCTATCTGATTTATTACAAAAGCTAATATTTACTTTAGGTACAATAATAACATTATGGTTTTGATGATGGCGTATGTTAATGAGCTATCTTTTCACTCAAGAATCTTTTGTGGCAATTTTCATGAAGCTATTAAAAAATATGTAGTGTAAAGGAGCTGAAAGGTACATGTCATTATTAACAAGTGAAAACAACCCAAAAAGTCAAGAATTATCTTAATCTAATGTAAGATATACCTCAAAGTTGGACAGGCCAACAATTGTAAGGCAGCCTGTTGATTTATAAACTACCTTCTAACCACTTTTCAGAAAGAAAAAAAAAAAAAAAAAAAAACTTTTGCTGGGGCAAAGGAAAGGCTCTTTCATGTAACATAACTTTGTGAGGAAGAGATTCTAGGACTGTAAGCAGATTGAAGTTGGTGATGGCTAAAGACACACCACCAGTAAGTCTGGAAAATTCCCAGGAAGCAAGGAACAGGAGCTCCTGGGATTTTATGTCACTCAGAGAAGCAGTTTAGGAAGGGCTGAGGGTGGAGATAGGAAGTTTGGTGGACAACCGCTGCTTTATTTCTTAGACTCAGGAAAGAAAACAAAACAATATAGGCTTTGGGGCAAATGTGTGTGGGATGGAGTCAAGTCTTGGGGGAAGAGCACTGTTTTTGAGGAAAGATGACCTCACCACCAATTCTCCAATTGCTGGGTCATTGCTGGAGTTGCTGCATTTAACCACGTCCCTGGCTAGTCCCGCTCTAAATGGCACCCAGTGAGGACTCTCCAGTTTCCCACAGTTTCTTGCTTTTCCTCACAATTCTCCTTTCTCTTCTTTGCCCCCCTTTCCTTCCTCTACTTCTGTCTCATCTTTTTCTTTAAAAAATACAAATCCCAGCAGGAGTTGTGACTTTAAGTTCCCCCAGAAGAGTGAAATAAGTACTCAGCAACAGACATTCAATATTTACACCTTTTATTAAGAAAAACAATTGTCTTTGTGGCTTTTATCTCTTGGGGCCCTGGGGAGAGGAACAATGGGACTTTTTCTTTCACTCTCGCACAGAATGCCCTCCTGAGCTTACTCCCTGGAGGTTGACAGACCCTTTTCTGCAACAGCTCACTTCAAAGGGTGAACGTTGCAGCTTGGCAAAGAGACATAACCCCTCTCCGCAGATGCAAAACTAGCCCTGGCCAGAGCACTGGGGGCCCAAACATGCCCCGGGCCCTCTGGCCAGTCCTGTCACTCCTGCTGCCCCTGGACTGCTACCACACTGCAGAAACCACCCCCAGGTCCTAATGGAACTCTCAGTGGGCTTGAATTTTAGCATTTGAGCATATTTGTGTGTATAGTTAACTCTGGTCTCCCCTACCAGATTGACAGATTCTTGAGAGTGGGGGCCAAGTCTCCTTCCACCTCTGGTCTTCTCTGCATCCTGACCCTGTGGAGGAGAGCTCAGCTTCCCCGTGGACAGAGGCCCTCGATGAGCAGCCAGGTCCTTTCTCGCTGAGCCTTCTCCACTGGCTGCTAGGAACATTGTATCCCTTCTAAATTTGCTTTCACCATTCCCTTGGCCACATCCAAGGTCTCCATGAGAAACCGGGATGACAGGTCAAGGCTGGAGGCATCACTTTTCTAAATTTTCATTTATTTTATGTAGAGTCATTGATCTGTATTTATATCTGAATCTAGGTCTTTGCTCTGAGGGATCCATTTCTGTAAGAACTGAGTTTCTCTGAGAAAAATCAAGATGGGTACTAGGCTTGTCTACCCATAGTAAGTAACAACAATAATAAATATTTCATGAGCATTTTCCCCTGTGCCCACACCAGGTTCAAATGTTTTTCACACGATATCTTAAATAAGACAACGTCTTTATAAGTAGGTACCATTATTCTTCCCTGATGGGGAAAGAGATTTAGTATCTTGCCCAAGGTCACACAGTGGGCAAGCAGTACAGCCTGACCTCAGACTCAGATCTCATGGTGAGGGGAAAAAAAGGCTTTATCTCTGAAAATGTTATTTTCATATATAGCAATAACCTTATAAGATATAAAAAAAAAAATTAAACCTCAGAAAGCAAGCTAATTTACAAAGTGTCTCTTTTGTTTTTAGTCTATCCTGGCAAAGATCTATTTTCATCCTCTCCTATGCCTGTCTTGTTTTCTTTTCCTCTGTCTGTAGTTATGTTCACAAAGTGACAAACAACTAGACCAAAACGAAAATGTGGTAACATCCAGATTTAGGATGTCTTGTGTACGTGCTACCAGGCATCTGGCTAATTAAACAAATCTGAATTTTTCATTTGATTGTAAACTTTTCATCCAGGACTGTGGTCACCCTGTGGGGCTCTATCTTTGTTGTATAATTCCCTCCAACAAACTTGGAGGTATTATAAAATCGAAGTAGATGAGGTGTGGTTATCTCTACCAAAGCTACAACTAAAGCTTTTTTCTGTTTATTTTGGTTTTTTTAAAAAGAAAAACAGAATCTGTAGACCCATCACCATTTTCATGAAGTATTTATTTACCAATTAGTCAGCACTGTGAACTGGTTGATTTAATGATCTCTCCTATGATTTATGCATAACTTTTATTAATTGAGCCTGTGGAGATGAAGGGTGGATATAAATTAATGTGGAAAATGTATCACTTGTCATTCCTTTAAGGAAATACAGTTCTCTTCAACAATCTTTGCTGGGTTTTTTTTTTTTCCCCTTTAAGTGTTTCTTGAATTTTAGGTGGAGAGTTATGTCAGTACTGGGGAATACTCATAGGGTGTTGTTTTGGACCTTTCACACTTGTTAACACGGTGAACAAGATCTTTTATTGATCTGTAAGGTGATTCTTAATACTTGAAGTATTTCAAAGGGAGAAGGCAATAAGCTAAAGTTAAAAAGCAACTTAGAGCTTCCACAATTTTCATCAGCCAAACAAGCTGCTGATGAGTTATTTTTAGGCTGTCTGCCTTTGATTCTGACCCTTAAGAGGAAAACTGAAATAACTTTTCAGTAGACACTAGGTAGTTACCCTAGAAATCTGGGACGCTTTTAGCAAGTCAGCATAACTGACAGCATTTCCACCTTTCTCAGCTCCTGAGTCGGGGGTCCATGCACCTGTCATTCCTCTAATACAGCACTTCTCAACCTTGGCTGCACATTGGAATCACCAGGGAAGCTTTAAAAAATATCTAGCTGCCTGGGTCCCACCTCCAGAGATTCTGATATAATTGTTCCGGGGTGTGATCTGGCTGTCAAGATTATTTTCAAGTTCCTCAGATGACTCTAATGTGCAGCCAAGGCTGAAAATTACAGCTCCAGGGACATGCAGAGAGAGGAAACCTGATAAATAAGTCTTGAACATAAATTCCAGCATGTCCTCAGGTTGCAAATGTTTCTACTAGCCTGAATAACGCATCGCAGACGAATAATGTTACTCCTAGTGATTCTTTGTGTTCTGAGCCAAGAAAAGTTTCAGGAGTCACTTGAGTATGTCTTTCTTTTAAGGGGGGGGCCAAAAAATAATCAGTTCTTATACCTCGCTCACCTCCGAAAGCTCCTCAGGACCAGCAAGAAGCAGCACAGTTGTGAGGTCTGTTCACCTTCCCCACCCCCCCGCCCCTCCCCCCACTGCACTGTAGGGCCTTGAGCTCTTGCAGAGCCGTCCCCACTTTTGCAAACCATTTCGTGGTTTTCCAGGAGTGGACACAGGGTCACATGGGGCACAGGCGTGCTCTCGTATTTGGTTCCCAGTGACATTTGTGAGATGACCAGCCGGCATCAAGGGTACCATTTGTGGACAGTGGAACAGACCCAGGTGATCAGAAAACCTACAGCTGTGACTTCACTAGCAACAGTCTCTAAACAAGCAACTGAATAAGGAAATAAGCAAAGTCACAGCTCTTGGAGTTGGAAATCACTTCAAGAAGTCACACGGTGTTGGTACAGGGAGAGGTTTTATTATCCTCATTTGGGAAAGCAGTGCCGTTGGTGAAGTGAATTTACTAAGCAGTGGAATGAAAAGTAGAAACTAGAATGCAGGTGTCCTTCTAGCTCAGACTCTATGATAAGCCAGTAGTAGATCTCCATGCTGCTTTGGGTTTGGTCTTTGACTTCGTGCTCTGTAGCTATTTGTTTTAGTTGCCTTTACCTTGTGACCTAAAGTTCACAGGCCCAGTGGATTTTTGGTTCCTTGTACTAGACTCAACAGAAATACGAGGCTGAGAGCCATCATTTTCACAGCAGGCTGGGCCTCACCAAAGTGATTTATGGGTTTTTACTTGCAGGCTATATTTTAATGCCGAGATTTTTCTGATTATCTTTTTGTGTGCACCCGCTCACCACATGGGTTCTTAATTTAGAAAATATTCAGCAATTACATGTGGAATTGATACTTTACATAAAAGCAAAAATGGTGCCTGTTATATATGTTACTGAAAAATTCGATGTCTTTTATTTTTCTGGCAACAGAGATACGTGACCCAAAGAAATTGCTCATTATTTTTCATTTTCTGTGAGATGAAAAGTTCTTAATTTAAAAGTAGAGCTGCCCCTGAATAAAGGTCACATGGTGGAAGTTTCGGTTTCAGTGGCCCTGAAGACTTTGCCAGGCACCAGAGATTCTGCTGTGTGCTCATAAAATTTAATTATTGGTGGCTCCGAATCAAGTCTAAATTTGATTTAAACTAAATCTAAAATTTTGTGAAATTAATTTTGATGTCAAAATCAGATGCTTTGGGCTTCCCTGGTGGCGCAGTGGTTGAGAGTCCGCCTGCCGATGCAGGGAACACGGGTTCGTGCCCCCGGGAAGATCCCACAAGCCGCGGAGCGGCTAGGCCCGTGAGCCATGGCCGCTGAGCCTGCGCGTCCGGAGCCTGCGCTCCGCAACGGGAGAGGCCACAACAGTGAGAGGCCCGCGTACCGCAAAAAAAAAAAAAAAAAAAAATCAGATACTTTGGCAGCTTCATGGAAAATAATTCTTCCAGGAACTGCTATTTTGACAGTTGATTATCCAAATATTTAACAGTTTGTAACAACGCTTAGGTAAAAGCTTTGGAACTCAATTCAGATTTTTTAAATAAATGGGTATGTTAGTTTTCAGCTTTGCCAACTCTGCCCAGTGCCAACAAAGTAAGAATTTCAGCACTTTTCGGAAGGGGCATTTTGTGATAAAGAAAAGTCAACCGACTGTAGCAGAAAAGGCTTAGATAACTTTTCACACCTGCCTATGCAACAGTGCATGACATGGGTTTTTGTTTTGCTGAAATCACACGAACACAGGTAAAGGAAAGAAAACAACTATTCCCAAACACAAAACCATAGAGGATTTACGTCTGTATTAGCTTGGTCAAAATATGCCTCAAACTTGTTTTACTTCCTGTAGTTAATATTCTTTATCACAACCACTGTCCAAATTATAGTGAGCACAGAGACAAAAGTGTTTGTTATATATATACATAAATATATAGAGACACACTCTATACATATACAAGTATGTATATACTATATATTATTTCCATTATATACATATTATATATACATATAAATAAATAAGTATACATATATACAAATATATATATGTTTATATATATATATAGGAAATTACTTTCCAGTACAGAATTCTTGGTACAGTTACTTTCTCTGAAAACAACCAAAAGGCACAGGAGAGTGAATGCTTCCTATGAATAAAAGGACAAAGGTTCAAATATTGAGGGTTTTTTCCTCAAAAGTTCTATCCTAACTTTTCTCCTTTGAGAATAAGAGTTGGCACCCTAAGCTGTTTGAAAACAAATGGAATTACTCTTCCATATTTTGGTTTTACCTCTAATGAAATGCCTCATTATGGCCCCGCCCCTACATTAACATATTTTATTCTTTTTTTTTTTTTTTTTTTTTTTTGTGGTATGCGGGCCTCCCCCTGCCGTGGCCTCTCCCGTTGCGGGGCACAGGCTCCGGACGCGCAGGCCCAGCGGCCACGGCCCACGGGCCCAGCCGCTCCGCGGCATGTGGGATCCCCCCAGACCGGGGCGCGAACCCGGTTCCCCTGCATCGGCAGGCGGACGCGCAACCACTGCGCCACCAGGGAAGCCCCAACATATTTTATTCTTAATCCACCTGTAATGAGTGAGCCAGGCACTGAGTAGACCAGGAACCAAATGCTCCTCTCCTCGCACCAGCTAAGACTACTGTCTTCAAACTTTTTTTTTCAAACATTTTCCTTTCCATTATCAGAAGTCGTGCACTAAATAGTTTTTTGTTTGTTTGTTTTTTCTTTTTGTTTTGTTTTGTTTCCTCAAATCTCTCTGAATCTACAAAATCCAGTTACCTGAAAGATCTTTCCTCATCTGCATATTTATCTCTGTGAAGGACAAGACATAGAACTGAGCTAAGAAAATCTAGCTGAATTTGGAGGGGAAAAAAATGGTCCACTGCTCTCTGTTAAACCCAGGAAGGAAGGGTGGGAGGGGCGGTGCTACACTTTGATACCAAATTTAGAATCTCCTGGGATGGGGGCTGGAGTATTCAAATAGCTTCTCTCCATCAGGGCCTCTAGGGTGCTCCTGGGAAAAACACTCGGCCGAACCACTCTCTTCACACTCGCCATCCCTCACACTTTAGATTTTGTTGCTGGATCCTTGAGTAAATTAACTTGACTATGGCCCAATATTCAGAGGCCACAGCGTCCTGCCACAAGGGGCTGATAGAAGAAAAACGTCATAATACCACATTTGCTCTCAACATTTAAAAACGAACATCATCAAGCTGGGCCTTTGGATATTTTACTACCTCTTCTCCCTGCTTGGAACTTTTTTTCCAATAGCCTCAGGCATGCTAATTTTTTTCTTTCCTTAGCAAAATCTATTGACACAATTACTAATTTAGGTTTTTGATTGCTCTCCTTTGAGCACTAGCGGATTCCTGTGGATTTAAGAGCTTGTACAGTGTCAATATGTGCCTGCAATTTTAGACCTTCACAAACACTAACCTCATTCCTAGGAGGCCTAGAACTTTTGCCTCTCTGTGTTAAAGGTACATAGGGCCTCTGTTGTTTCTCATGATCTTGCTAAGTGAGTTCAAACCACTTTCTCTGAGATCAAATATTAAAAATCAAAGATATGATGGTGTTGTAAACCACACCTTTTCACATTTCACTGGACAAAACGGGCTTTCTATGAAAACGTGAGCTTAATGACAACAGAGGTTGGTGGTAACATAGGACAGCTAACAGTCATCAGTCAGCAGGTCCAGTGTGGGAAGAGAGAGTGAGGTAGAGTAGAATGAAAGATATTTTTTCCTTTTTCGCAAATTCCCTCACAGACTTTTAGCAAAGCCTGGAATCCTAGAACTTTAGAATTTATAAGGATATTCGAGGTCACCTAGTCCAGCCCTCTTGTTTCATAGGTGAGCATCACACTTCCTAGTTAACCTTCTTAATGTCTCTTCCCCCAGCCTTCTGCTCAAAGAATAATGTATTCACAGAATGCACAAATATTGTGTACTAAACTCATTTAAAACACATTAAGTCTGATAATACAAATCTAGAACTAGCTCCAGGTGCTTTACTTTCCAGCAGGAGTTCCTTACATCTACCATTTTGCAATTAACATGCAGTCACTTCTCAAGTCAAGGTAGTATATTCCATTTACTAATACACTCCACACCAGGCAACCCCCCCATACATTATCTTGTTCAATCCTCACAGTATCCCTGTTGAAGTAGTTTTTTTTTTCTTCCCATTTACACATATGGAAAATGAGGCATGAAGAGGTTAAATAATTTGTCCGAAAATCCCATACTATTGCTGAGATTCCAGCCAAATCTATCTGAATGAAAGCCCTTATCATAACCACACTGCCTCTTATGGGTATTGTAAAATCACTCTTATAGGTGCCTTTATGTTGATAGAGTTGCTTGCTGAGGCTGTTTTAGATGGGGTGGGGTAGAAGTATCTCTGCAGGCTTTACATTGGGGTCAGGTTGATGGTATAGGGGCCAGCTTGGCAACAATAATAAAGCTGCCCTTTAAAGACAGGATTCAAGCGACAGTCCCCAATGACATTCCCTTTAATAAGCCCATTCTCGGTGCCCTGGGTGAAGAGGAAAGAGAGCCAAAGATTCACAGAATTTTAAAGCAAGATGAAACATCAGAAAATCTCTCCAAACCCTTCAGTTAACCCCATGAGAAAATTGAGGCTCAGAGAAATTAAGAGATTTGCTACCATTTTTAGATTAAGACAGGATGAGTGAGTGGATTGGCAGGAAAAGGGAAGACAATTCACACTTACTGAGCACTTACTGTGTACCAGGCTCTGTGCCAGGTGTCTTTTGAATATCATTTCCTTTCATTGGTCTCCTTCACTGATGGCAGGGATCCTGTCCATGCTGTTTAGTGCTGTATCCTTGGTGCCCATCACACAGCCATGCTAGATGCTCAATAAACATCACTGTTTGAACATAGTAATGAACGAATTCCTCACCAGTTTTAATGAGAGTCTTACCACCTCCGTTTTACAAAGGAGAAAACTGAGGTTCAGTGACCCACCGTAGCTTACCGAGGTTCACAGTTTCCCTAAATCCACTGACTCCAAAGCCCACGGCCCCTGGCACACGTCAGCATAGAAAAGATACATCTCCAAGCAGATAAACAGATCTGAATATCAACTTCCACTGCCTCTCTCTCAATTCTTAGTGAAAGCTGGAGAACAGAGACCCAAGTGAGGTCTATTACTCCTACGACGTCATTATTCTCACAAAACATACTGGGATACACTTACAGTATGCTGTGAGGTATCATAAATAATTAAAAGAGAACTGCACATCTTAAAATAAATGAGCTCCATATACTTGAACACGATGCAGCCTTGGCTTTCCACTGTTTTGTTTCCAATTCTCTCTGATGTGCACCCTGGTAGTCATTAGTCAGGAGCATCTGTAAGATTTTCCTGTGTCATGAGACGTCTGCCCATTTTTCATAGAGTCCATATTATTTCATGGAGCTCTGATTTTGTACACTGTGATATTCATGACTCTGTAGCCAACAACCGTTAGTGTTGTCAGCATTCCTTCTCTTCCACTTCTGATCGTGTCACCTGCCTTCCTTTGGGAAATTGCTCCCCCCCCACACACACTTCCTGCAGTTCTGATGAGATGCTCAAATTATGCCAACTCCTGGTCAAACCTTTGGGAATGAGACCCAGGCCTGGTCTATCAGCATCCTTGATTGCCCCTGCCCCTGGCCGCTGTGATTGGTACAGAGTGGGAGAAATGACTCAAGTTAGGCCCACCTGAGATTTTATGTATGGCTGCTTCCCTCCCCCAAATCACATCCTCCAGCACCGTCACTCTCCCACCTCCACCAGGTGGAGAGAGGCTGTATGAAGTAAAAGAGAGTGTGGTCGATGTCTAGGGAGGAGCAGGGCTTAGGGACAGAAGGAATGGGGGACGGTGGGCGTACAGGAGACCGCAGGAGAGAGAAATTCCAGGTCACATGATGTGAGCCCCTGGAACACCTGAAGCCAGCTCTTCCTCCCAGACGGTTCTGTCCAGTAAGCCTATGTTTCCTGTGCTAGGAGAACAGATTTGAACTGGCTCCTGTCACCTGAGCTAACAGACATTTAACACATTATCTAATAGCAAATGGGAATTTTACCACGGGAGTAAACAGCAAAATGGCTACCTTTGTGCTACAGAATCATCTCCCTGAGGGCGGCGAGTCCCGAGCAGCCCCCGACGCCCCACCCAGCGGCGGATGTGTCGAAGGTAAACCGTGCCCCAAGCCCGGCCCCTCATTCGCCGCCGCAGTCCGCCCGTGTTCCAGCCCCTGCTTCCTCCTCGCAGGGTTCCCCGCGCTTTGCTCCGTCGCTCGCGGCCCCCCAGTGCCCCCCTGTGCGCACACCTTCAGTGCCCAGCTACACTTACACGCCTTCATCTGTCACTTTTCTCTCTCTCTTGCTGAAGGCAGCCCAGTACCAGGCACAGAAGGTGATCATTAAAGCTTCACCGGCCGTGCTTGACTCAGCCGTGAGGGTTGTGTGGCGCCCTAAGGCCAGGGTCACGCCCGTGTCTCCAGAGCACCTGTGCAAGAGAGGGATGCGGGCTCCGACATCCACGAGCCTTGGGATCTTGGGCAAGCCACTTACCCGCCTAGAACCTAAGTTTCATCTGTAAAATAGGAACCACAGCCACCATTTTGCAGAGGTGGGGGGAGGAGAAAAGATAATATATGCCAATTGGGCAGCCCAGTCCCTGGCGTGTAGGAGGTGGTCAAAAAATGGCAGTAGTTCTTGCACCGCTGGCTCGACTGAAGATGGCCAGATGGTGGGATGGGAAGCTCGTGGCCACCAGGGAGATGAGCTGCCAGTCTTTAGACAGGCAAGACTGAATGACGAGGTAGAAGCCATTGTTGGCCCTATACCTCCACCCTGCCCCTTCTCCCCACACGGCCCACTTCTCCTCATTTACTGTTACTCTCCAAGGGCTCTAAGGGCGTTCGGGCGTCTCCCAGCTCCAAAGGACATACCATCTGGGCCTTCATCAGCCTCCCTTCTTACTCTTAACGCCAACCACTTCTTCCCCCTTTCTCAGCTAGTCTAATGAATGAATGAGGCCTCTAGTAGCTATTCCTAATGAAACCACTCTTCCTAAATCTGGTTGCATTTTAGTAGGGACCTTTGCAGTCAAAATGCCCAAATCCAGGTGTTCCCAACATTTCTTGTCACTTTTAACACCTTCTATTATTCTCTCTTGTGGCTATTTTGAAATTTATATCTTCTTCCAAGCACACAGTTTATTTAGTAAAATTAATGCCCCACTTTATTAATTATGGGAATGTTTGCTATTAGGGCTTAACCCACCAGCATGATAAAGTCAACAGCACTACATTGAGTGAGTTCATTTCAGGCCAAAAGGAAAGAAACGTGAAGTTCTAATTAGCCTGTCTTTGATGCTGGCCAGGATTTTTTGAATACTGAAAATAATCTAAGAAGCCCCATCACAACCATTCTGAGCATCCCTACCTTAACCCCTCTCCCCAAGAAAGCTGTCATTTCTGGTACCAGGCCTGAAAGAAAGCCAGCCCTGGCGCCCCTCGCGCCTCACCCCCAGGTGGTCTCTCTGTCCCTCCTCACCCGAGCGCGCTTTTACCTACGTTCAGCTGGGCCTCCGAGCGCAACATAAATCGTGCAGAGCACTGTTTCTAGCTGTTCCACATACCTAAGCATTACCGCACATTCCTAATTGGCCTGAATTTGGCCATGAAATTCCTTAATTCTGATTATATGTTTTCTCTTACCCATAACGTTCACAGGCGGAAGAATGACCCATTTTAAATAAGCATCTCTTCTTCTGTTCTTTCCCACCCCCCACCCCCACCCCCGCCTCTGCCCCTCAACTACCACTATCCCACCCACCTCACTGCCTCCAGGGCGGAGAAGGCCCTTCAAGGCGATAAGAAATGATGCATTTTGTAGAAGGCCGCCTCCCAGCTGAAGTAGGCCTAAGAAGCCATTGTTCTAAACACACATTCACCAGCCACAAGCCTGTGAAATAAGCTTCGATTCCTTCAGGAAGGAGTCTCTTTCACTTGCTGGTGCCTGCTCATTAGGTGCTGCATCCTACCTTTACCTCTTCTGTGACCCTCATAGAGTTGGTTCTCTATCCACACATTTTCCTGCTTAGGTCGGAAAACATGGCCTGAAAACAGAAATGGTCTCCATTTTAGGAGTGTGGTACCAGAATCTTTGGCTGCCTAGCATTGACCTTGCCTTGCTTTTAGCAACCCCATCTTCCTGGGGGAATTTCCTCACTATCTAGTTGGGAAGTACGGGCGACCTCCACTTCTACTACAGAGCAGCCCTTAAAAGAGGCCCTGCCGAGCTGGTGCCCCCCAGACTCTTGAGCCAACCAGGCAAAGACGTGGGGGGGAGGTGGAGGCATCAGCATAGCAGTGGCCATGCTTCTTTCCACTCCCTGGCTTTCCAGACTGCCTCTGGATCCAACCTGTTGCCCAGGGTGGGTTGGCTACCTCCCCTTCAGTTCTGTGAGTCCCTGACTTCCTTCCAGTGAATTCCCCTTTTTACTTCAGATGACCTCAGTTGGTTTCTGATGACTGCAGTCAAGACCCATAGTTGATTCTGGTACCAACCACATGGTGAAGGAATCTTCTGACCACGTAGGTATAACAGTATCTATTAGTGATGGTTCTGCCGCCAACGTTTCTGGCTCTGGGGCTCTGCTGTTTATTGCTCATGTAACTAAAAAGCTTTGCATTCTAATATAATGAATTGGAATAAAATGTCTAAGAGAAAGATCAGGACAGTATTGGAGTAGGGAACAAACAATTCTAAAAAAGGTCTAGTTGTGCAACTTGTTTCTCAACATAGCATCTAAACGTAATCAGAGCATTTGGGGACAGCTAAAGTGATTGATTTTGCAGAAAATATTTGTTGTTTAATTACAGGATCATATGGGTCTTTTGGCAACCAACAGATGCCAAAACGGACTTTAAGCACCATCTTGAGAAACTTGTGATTTTCTTAGTGTGCTTTTAATTTAAAGCATATGGCTTCACATTCAACTGCAGTGTCCAAAATGAAGACATTAGTCATGAATCACCCTATTGGAGAAAATGCAGTGCTCCCAGACCAGGTCTTTGGTCTGCGTACTCAAATGGTTTTATTTAGAGGCATAAACGTGAAGCAGCTCTCCCTGTTTTAGCTGGGTGTTCCTGGGATGCATGTGACTTCAAAGGACCTCACAAACGAATTCCCCTTCAGTGTACAGTGCTTGGCACCAGAGTCCGCCTCCATCTGAATAAACAGAGTGCAGTTTGGTCACTGGAAAGTAGAAGGCCCAGAAAGACCATTTCTTTTGTGGCAGCTTTTCCTTTTTTTAGTCTCTCAGTCTCCTAAATTAGCCTGATGCTTCATGGCACTTGGAGAATCCAGCCATCCTGTGTGGAAATTCAGAACTATAGCCCTTCTACCAAGAACCATGTTTGTGGCTACAGGCTGAGGACCTGGGTCCATTCAGACCACATGTGGTCTCCCTGCTAATGAGAGATGACCAGTGAGGAAGTAGAGTGTAGTGGTAAGAACATGGGCTCTGGAGTCAAATTTTAATCACCTGGCCATTTTCTAGTCATGTGAACCTGAGCAAAGCATTTCAGTTTCCCGAGTCTCAGTTTCCAAATCTGTTAAATAGGGGTAATAGTACCAATCTTACAGGGGTTGTTATGAGAATTAAATGAAATCACCCATATCAGAGCTAAGCTAAGCATCTGGTACCTAGTAAGCCATAATCATATAATTAGCTATTATTGTAATTATTGTTAAAGGTAGGACCTACTTCATCTCTGCCTCTTTGCCTCTAGTTATGTCATGCCTTTGCTTAAATTCAGTACACTTTTAATAAAGTGCCTACTGCAGGCTGGGTTCTATGTTTTAGATGCTTTTACATTCTTCTCAGTATTGTGTTGCTTGAAAGATAGATTTAGTATTTCTCTGCTATCTTCTTCAGTGTTTCCACACATCCTGTCTTCATTTCACTCTACAAGACCTTCTTCCCCACATCCGTGTCATGTTCTTAGTCATCCTCTATTTCCTTACTAACCAGCAGAAAGGGCTGTATCAAACTAAGGTATATAATTCTGTTAACACTGGGAAGCATCCATTTGGCCACACTCCGGGTAACTATGGCTGTCTTTCTATCAAAGGAGAGGCATTTCAGGTGTGTCCAGTCTGCTATATTCTCTGAAGAGAGCGCTGAGTGGGAAATCTCTTCCTCTCAAAGATTTGTAATAGCTCTTTATACATTAGGCACAGTGATCTGTTGTTCAATATAGATGTTACAAATATTTTCACACTTTGTTGTTTGCCATTTATTTATTTATTTTTCTGTTTTTGTTTGCACCTTTACTGTCAAAAGGTTTTTGTTTTTTTTTTTTTTCTCATTTTAATGTAGTCAGCTCAATATTTTCTTTTAGAGTGTCTGTCTTTGGTCTCCTGCTTCCAGAGATTTTTCCCACCCCCTAATTATATATTCACCCATATCTTTTATCATTTTAAAAACTTTTTTAACATTTAGATTTAATATAAATATCCTTAAAATGTTTATTCTTAAGCTATCTAGAATTTACCTAGTACAGATGATTAAGTTCATGAATCAACCATCATTGCTGACTATATCTTCCATTCTTGGAGGTCTTGCCTCGCTACCTTATAGCAGTGATGGCTCATGGAAGGCACCAAAGAAGGCAAAAGCAGCCCATTCCATGTAAGCAACAGAACACTCTGAAGACACTCACTTCCTTGTTTATATTCATTTTAATGATTTGTTGTGACACACTTTAATGGTTTAGGCTTTTAATTGGGCTTTCTGCTGCATTCATAACAAAATTTTGAATGCAGAGTGAATCGCTGTTAATGGGATCTGTCTCACTTCGCAAAGGTGTTGGGACAGAGAAAAAGGGTTAAGATTCGCTTTTAGGTCCTTTTCACTTTTTGTTTCTGCTGTTCTCGCTCTAGCCTAGGTTTTCCTCACCTCAGCTTGGAATCCTGCCTTTTTGATTCTCCCTTTTGCCCCTCCTCTAATTCATCCTACGTGCCCCTGGCGCTCACAGTCGGCCCTCCCCTCAGAATCTGCGGGTTGATTGAATCTGTGGGTGTGGAACCCACAGATACGGAGGGGCAACTGTACTACGCCATTTTATACCAGGGACTTGAGCGTCCACGGACTCTGGTGTCCACAGGGTTTCCTAGAACCAATCCCCCAGCAGACACTGAGGGACAACTCTACTGTGTCATGTTCCTGATCAGAAACCTCAGGTTTCTCCACAGCTCACAGAATAAAAGGCAAAATCTTTAAGACTGACTTCCAAACCTTCACAACCAAACTTTATTTTATGTGTTTCCAAACAGATCTCCACCTCCCTAACCCCTGAAACACACCTTCCTAATTAATGATGATACTAGGGGAAGGCATGTGAGCACTTGGCTTCCATAATACATTTATTAGGCCCATGAAAAATCTCCCCCAAATAAGAGCAGTATTTTTTTTCTGTTTTTCTTCTTGTTTATTAGATATACTCTTCTAAAACATCTAACAAGATTTAACTTCAACATAAGCAGTATAAAATTTTTTCTTTCTTTTTAAAATTTTTATTTTCTATTGGAGTATAGTTGATTAACAATGCTGTATGAATTTCAGGTGTACAGCAAAGTGATTCAATTACACATTTACAAGTGTCTATTCTTTTTCGAATTCTTTTCCCATTTAGGTTATTACAGAATATTGAGCAGAGTTCCCTGTGCTGTACAACAGGTCCCTGTTGGTTATCTATTTTAAATATAGTACAGTGTACATGTCAATCCCAAACTCCCAATCTATCCCTCCCCCTGCAAAAGCAGTATTATTGTTTGAAATTGAAAATATTAATTGTTCATGTAATATAAAGTTTGAAAGAAAGCATCTTTAGAAAACTTCGCCATTTTGAAAAAATCTTGTAGCATATTAGCCAAGAAAAGGAAAAAAAAAAACACCACGTACTTGTTATATAAGCCATTTGATAGCCCATATACTATTTCTTTATTCTAAAGGATTGTTTTTCTAAATGTCTGAAAAGTTTCATATTTGTTCTTTCCTTATTATTCCAATGACTTATGCTTATTATTCCTAAAGGCTAGGGTTGCTGTTATCCCCAGGTGTCATAAGTGAAAAAGTCACCAAAACACCAGCCATCTTTCTTATCACAAACTATAAAAATATCAGTTATTCCCAGTCTAACCTTCTTTGGGATTGGGAATAACAACTGTTTAATTAACGTTGGGCAAAAGTTTTGTGTATTCTTGGGCAACGGTTTTACGTAATCACTTAAAAACACTTTTTATCTTATGGTTTTAAGATGCTAATAAAAACCTACATCTTCATCAACAGAAAACTTATTAAATGATGGCACAACCATAAAAATGTAATACTAGGAAGGCACAAAAAAGAATGAGTTGTATCCATCTGTATTCCTATGGAACAGCCTCCATATTATATTGGAATACGAGGAAAGCAAGGTACAGAGTGTAGAAATATGCCCACACCTGAGGGGCTTGGGGGGTTGGGTTTTGCTCTAACAATAGGAGCTATAGCTTTAGAATTGTATCTGCATAGACTATGTCACACAGTACGGTAATGCCAGTGGTTTCCTCTGGAGCAAGGACTGGGGGTCTGGAGAGGACTTCTTATTCATTCTATAATCTTTTGTGCTATTTGTCTTTTTCCTATACCTAAAGTGTATACATTTTTCAATTAAAAATATTAATTAAGCATTGTTTTTACTAAAATGTATAATGAAATTTTACTCTTGTTTAATAACCCTTAAGCTAAGAGGGAAGTGAACTGTACCAAGAGATACAGAAACCAGCTAGGTCAGCATTTTCCATAAATATAGGAAAAGAAAGTGGAGCAGGAGGCGATGCTTGAGGAACATAGTATTTCAGAAACCGGCCACATCATGCAGATGTGCAGGATTATAACTGGTTAGCTAGTTCTCAAGCCTACATTTTTGCTGATGGAAGAAAACAATCTGGTAGCTTCCAGGTAAACTCAGTCATTTCCAGGATTTTTCATAGTCTTTTTTAAATAAATACTGTTAATTCTGGGCTCTCCTCCCTTACCCTTCTTCACTTTTCTACTTCTTAGCCAATTTCTTTTTGCCGTTTTAGATTTTGCAAATGTACTTTAAAAAAAATTTATTAGAGAGTATAGTTGATTTACTATGTTGTGTTAGTTTCAGGTGTACAACAAAGTGAATCAGTTATACATATACATATATCTACTCTTTTTTAGATACTTTTCCCATGTAGGTCATTACAGAGTATTGAGTAGAGTTCCCTGTGCTATACAGCAGGTCCTTATTAGTTATCTATTTTATATATAGTAGTGTGTATATGTCAATCCCAAATTTAAAAACATTTTTTACTGTACCTATTGCCTGTATTTCCTCCCCTGCAGAACTCCTTGGGCTCATCACTCTCCTGATACACACTTCCAGGGTCGCTGGACACCTCCAGTTTGCTAGGTCCAGAGGACCTTCTCTGTCCTTTTCTTATTCCACCTCTCTCAGCCTTCATAAACCATTCCCTTTTCTTAGTGTCTGTGAAGACGCACCCTCCTGGCTTTGCCCCAACCTCATGGCTACTCTTTGCTCCCTACTAAAACCTCTAAATGCTGGGGTTCCTCAGGCATCCAAAAACCTTCTTTCTTCTCCACCTACATTTATTCCCCAAACCTGAAATCCCACTGATGTGTTGATGACTCCTCAGTTCCTGTGTCCAGCCCAGATTGTTTCTCCTCATTGCAGACATGCTTCCCACTCGACATCTCTGCTCAGACATTTCGCAGGCATCCCATGCTTCACGTGTCCAAAACCGAACCCTTGATTTCACCACAGCCTCAGAAACCTCCATCTTCCCTGGGTGTTCCCTATTTCAGTATATGGCATAGCATGCACTCAAGGACCCAAGCCAGAAGTCTGGAAGTCATTCTTGGTCGTGCCCTTTTCCTCACCTTCCACATCCAGCCCTTCAAGTTCTGTTTTTGCTTTGACTTACAACATATATCTTGATTTTGTCCCCATCTCTTCCTCTTCACCACTACAACCTGGTCTAGACAGCCATCACCTCTGACCTACAGTGGCCTCCTCACTGGTCTTCTTGCTTCCATACTTGTGCCTCCACACGTATGGAACTCCAGCCAGAGAAAATGCTCTTCGTTAAAGAAATAAACTGTCTCATGTCTTTTTTCTTCCCGTCTCCTTCAGTAGCTTCGCATTGAATTAAAATTCAAATTCCCTCCATGGCCATCAAAGCCCTGGATGATCTGTCCACAGCCTGTTTCTCCAACTTTATCTCACGTTATGGTCCTTTTCCTCACTACAGCCACCGTGGTCAGATCTGATCTGCCTGGAGGACACAGACACGGTGTCTGTATATGCTGTTCCCTCAGCCTGGAATGCTCCCCACCCCCACTTTTACCTTCTCTTCGCGTGGCTGGCTCTTGTCCTTCTTTAGGCCTCATCTTAACTGTCACCTTTTCAGAGGGATCATCTCCTACCACCCTATCCTTTAGCTCCTTTTCCTATGTAATTGTGACTTAAAACAGCCTATTTGTTTTCTTGTTTGCACTTAAGATCATTTGCCATAATCTACCTGTTTAGAGTTGAACTCCATCACTAGAATGAATGAAATCCCCATGAAGGCAGGGATCATGCCTGTCTTGCTTACCAATGCATCCCTAGGAACTGACACATGGAAGACACTCAGTTGATCATTGATACTGCTATGGTTTTAGGAATGAGCATTTAAATTGCCACCATTTTCTAACTCTGCTATGATGTTCCTTATAAAAGGAAACTAAAAGTAATAATTATGTTCTTCTCTTAATAAGCAATTACACCTTAGAAGGAAAAGCATTCATGAATACAAATTTATATTCCAGTTTTTCTCAATTATAATAATTTGAATCACATGAGATTTCTGCTATTAGATCATTTGTTACTACCAATGGCAATTTCATAAGGTGCCAGCTAATAAATAGTTAAATAAAGTGTCTATCTCTGGTTTAAGCTATTGTTTCAGTATAGATTAGATTATGCTGCAGAAACAAACGCTCCAGTTTGCTAGGTCCAGAGGACCTTCTCTGTCCTTTTCTTATTCCACCTCTCTCAGCCTTCATAAACCATTCCCTTTTCTTAGTGTCTGTGAAGACGCACCCTCCTGGCTTAGTGGTTTACAACCACAAAGGCTCATTTCTCACTCGTACTGCACCACTGTGGCTCGGCTGTGGCTTTGCTGTGTGTTATCCTCACTCCAGGGCCCAGGCTGGTGTATTGGTTTCTGTCTAGATCATTGCTGGTAGTTGCGGCAGAGATTTGGTGAACCACATTCTAGCTTCTACCTAGAAACACACACATCCTTTTGTGTGTTTCACTGGCCTGAAAAAGTCACACGACCACTCCTGAGTTCAACAAGGCGGGAATGTGAGTCTTTCTACTGGGAGATGCACTTTAGGGGTGGCAATAGAAATAGTTGGTATAAAAGTAATAGTCTATTACAGTAATCCTGAGCAATTACTGCTTCCACCTGATAGTAGGTACCTATACTTCAAGTATATGTCCTAGTTGTAAAATGGACTAGGTTTATACCCTTTAGCCCATTTGTAAAAGCAATATTATATATTAGAAATATCTACCTTAGTGTTCTGACATGTATTTAGCATTTTATACATAATAATGTAAGTTTGTTGTATTTAATGACAAGCTCTAGGAGAAGGCACAAAGCTCATAGAAATCAGGAATTCTAAAGAGTGACAGAAATCTCTCTGCTTGCTGATTTGAAAGATTTGTTTAGTGAAGGGGAAATAATATCATTAGGGGTTGCTGATTTTGATGTAATTTTTAAAACTCGTATACCGAGCTTCCCTGGTGGCGCAATGGTTGAGGGTCCACCTGCCGATGCAGGGGACGCGGGTTCGTGCCCCGGTCCGGGAAGATCCCACATGCCGTGGAGCGGCTAGGCCCGTGAGCCATGGCCGCTGAGCCTGCGCGTCCAGAGCCTGTGCTCAGCAACGGGAGAGGCCACAACAATGAGAGGCCCACATACCGCAAAAACAAACAAACAAAAACTCGTATACCTTTAAAACAAGCTCTAGACAAAATCCAGGGATGTTTAAGAAGTTGCCTGAATTTTGGGAACAGGTGCATTTTTGGAGGTTTTCTATTCTGCTAAGTTAGTCTCGTGGATATAGTTATAGGCATGAGGTTGGTATGGAACACGGTGTGGGGCTAATCCCGTGTCTTACTTGCTATGTACTTTCTCTTTCTAAAAGATATAAAAATTTATAGAGTGTTAAGTTCCACAGACTTCTCAGTACAGTTCATGGACTACAAAATAACTGATAATCAATTAATAGACTTTGAAAGGATGGCACTTTGTAAGCATTGCTTTGACTTTCCAGTGGGATTATATAAAATGGAGGGATCCAAAACTCGCAGAGAGAAGTGTCCATAAATGATAAATAGCATTTCTCACAGCCTCCTCACCTGCCCTCTCCAGCACCACTACTGCAGGTTCTTATTAATGTCTAAATGTTTTTTACATAGAAGCTCTTGGGAAAAAAAAAAAACAAAAAAAACAAAAAACTTTTCTTATGGCCTCCATGTGCTCTGAGTGGCTCATTGGAGCCTGAAGTCCTTTCTCCCTCCCTTCCCCCTCTCCCCATGCTCCCAGCCTCTGCTCATGAAATTAACCATTGATCTGAAAGTCAAGGGATGCAAATCCAGAGAAAACTGGAAGCATTCCAGGGCCCACAAATACAAAGTTAATTACCTAAGGAAAACTACAAGAAAGACTTTTGTTTTCCACCAAAATCTCCTCCCCAGGCTGTTAGTTATGTCGTACATGGACCCGATCGATATATGAGGGCTTGAGAACCAAAGTCCCTTGGAATAAATTAATCTGTCAGGGAAATAAATAAACAAAGAACAAATTAACATGTTTTAAGACATTGCTTAAATTTTCATAAATATAGACCTTGAGATGGGATGATGAGTTCCCAGGGGCCAGAGCTAATATTTGGTTGTAATTAAGAGTTGCTCTTTCATGTTTTGTCTGATGTAGGTGGGAAATTGGCCACGTGTTTGCTGAGTTCCTTGCTCATGCTTCCTCACAAATGCCTCTGTTTACTTCATTAATAAGAAATGGATGTCTCAAAGATTACACTGGCACATTAGCTTGTTTCACTTGTAGCTAACGTTAAAATCACGAAATGCTACACACACACACACACACACACACACACACACACACACACACACCACATAAGCATGATCTGATGTAGGTGGGAAATTGGCCACGTGTTTGCTGAGTTCCTTGCTCATGCTTTCTCACAAATGCCTCTGTTTACTTCATTAATAAGAAATGGATGTCTCAAAGATTACACTGGCACATTAGCTTGTTTCACTTCTAGCTAACATTAAAATCACAAAATGCTACACACACAAACACACACACACACACACACACCATATAAGCATGATTTTTTTTTAAAGCATGATATTTTTTAGGAACCTCCATGTATTAACTTTTTAGTGGCTCAGAAGGACCTAGTGACCTAATCTGTGATGGACTACACCCATCTGAGAAACTTAGGCGTTGCTGACAGTGGACCCTGGTGGGCTACATGCCGGGTGTAGGTGTGGAGTGTCAATGCTGGTGATTATCAGGGAGGGAAATAACTATGTAAGTTACTCATCTGTAAGGACAATGCAAGAATTCATTTAGATCCAAGAACCAGAAATCCATCTCATACTAGCTTAGGCCATATGCACTTTGTTAGGGTTTAGACAATGTCATTAGGCCCCTGTTTCTCCCTCTCTCTCTCAGTACTGCTTACCCCTTTTGGGCTTCCACTTTCAATATTGGTAAAATGGCCACTGCCAGCCCTGAGCCAATATCCACTACGTAGAACTTGAGATCCCAAAGGACAGAGGGCTCTCTCTCCTCCAGTGTCCACACTTAGATCTCCTAGAGGAACTCTAGCCCTGTGGCTTGTGTGTCCACCCCTGAACTAGTCACCATGGGTGGGAAAGGGGGACTCTACCAGCCAGGCCTGGCCCACTTGTTCAGCCTGGTCTGGGCAAGAGGCAGAGGAGGGGAGGGCAGCCACATCCACATTCCTGGAAGGTGTTCCCCACAGGAAAGAGGAAGCTCTTTTACCAAAGCAGAGGGGAGGAGATATTAGGGCAAAACAACCAGTATCCACCTGGAAACTTTTATTCCCATCATATTCATCATGCTCAGTTGCTGAATGTAGCTAATTTTCAGAAGGGGAGGCCAAGGCAGAGATCTCTGTGATTACACAACAAGTCTAAGCTCTGACAAAATTGACAAAATTGACTACCCTCCATCAGGTTGTAGGTAGTTTTCTATCAAGTTCTAAACAAAAACTCCCAGTGGGTCTTGAATAGCAGAATTGAGGCACCTATGGATGTTCCTTTTACAGCTATAGTAGCTCTCTCAAAGTCACTTTCTTTTTATTTCCCTATACATGTTTAAGTATTATTCTAGTTCGTGGAACATATTTGCACTAAATATCCTAATACTTACTAAGTCATACCCAGGAGAAAGAAACAGGGTATAGTACTTTTTATCAGTTGAGACCTTTTAAAATACTTCTCTGTTTGAATAATTTCATAACTCAGCCCTCTTGAGGATTTTGCATTTGGGTAGTAGATAGAATCTGAATTGCATATTTTGATGTGAAATGCCAGTTCTAATTATTGAGCAATTTATATATTACGAACCTAGTATATTTAATTCTCAGTACATGGAGACAAGATGGAAATATATTCTTCAAAGCTATGCTATCACAGAAAAGAGACTAAAATCTCTGGAGCAAGTAGTTGTAGATCTGGAAGGTCAGAAAGATTCACTGAGTCTATTTTACTGCTTGGGAGGCAGGATAAGCATAGTTTGACTTTACTAACCTTCATGTAGGATTCACAGATCAACCCCAGCTAACAGCACAGCAAATTCATCAGCACTGCAAACAAACCATGTTCTGGAATGGACAGAATTAGCAGGTCAGCTCTGTTGGCAATTAGATGAGGCATCACCTAGATCCTCATGGAGCAGAGATTTGGCTGACCTAAAACACTGTGCCTCAAAATAACTTACATAACATCACTTAGAAGCAGGACATTTAACCCATGATTGGGGAAACTTGTTTAAATAAAGATTCTATCAACAAGTCATATGTCTTAAATGATTATGCTTTTTTGGTTTATCCATTTAAATAACAAGGGCCAGAGTCATTTGAAAAAATGGAATGTCCAGCAACTAACTCCTGGAATAATGTTTATTGCAACAAAACTTCACCATTTGCACAAAATGGGAGCGTCAAGCACAGTGGAGCCTAAGGGAACTCTACAGATTGGAAATGAAATCAGGAGCAGTTCAGTATTTCCTCTCTGAGAAGTCCATTCCTGGAGATGGGAGAGGACACGCATAAGAGCTCAAAACGCCTTCTGCTATTGCATTCAATAAAATAAATAAAAGATGGCACGCTAAAGAGACAACAGTAGTTATCAGTAGACAAATCTTTTGTGAAGTTTTAGTATAAGATTGGCAGCAAGTTTGCATCAAGGTTGGATATTTTTACCAAAAAGCCCAGCGCAATAAATCTATACTACGATTATATATATTTCCTTTCTTAGGTCACTTTTTTTCCTAGAGTTAATAACTGTCTACGGTTTTTGCGGTACGCGGGCCTCTCACTGTCGTGGCCTCTCCCGTCACGGAGCACAGGCTCCGGACGCGCGGGCCCAGCGGCCATGGCTCACGGGCCCAGCCGCTCCGCGGCACGTGGGATCTTCCCGGACCGGGGCTCGAACCCGCGTCCCCTGCATTGGCAGGCGGACTCTCAACCACTGCGCCACCAGGGAAGGCCCCTCAAACAATTTATTTAAAAGAAACTTCTCATATCCATTCCCAGGAACCCATAACCCTAATCAGTGCTGTTTCCATTATTTAAAAGTCATGTTCACATAGATAGTCACACTTACCTAAGAAAACCTCCCATGAGAACTGTCAAAATCAGCATGAGCCCAACTACAGAACTTTTTTTTTCTCGCATCACAGGTTTTAATTTTATCATTATTATTTTTTTTTTACATTTTTATAGCCTCCTTTCCTGGCCCTCTCTTTTTAAAAAATAATTAATTAATTAATCATTTTTAACATTTTTATTGGGTATAATTGCTTTACAATGGTGTGTTAGTTTCTGCTGTGTAACAAAGTGGATCAGCTATATATATATACATACATCCCCATATCTCCTCCCTCTTGCATCTCCCTCCCACCCTCCCTATCCCATCCCTCTAGGTGGTCACAAAGCACCCAGCTGATCTCCCTGTGCTATGTGGCTGCTTCCAACTAGCTATCTGTTTTACATTTGGTAGTGTATATATGTCCATGCCACTCTCTCACTTCATCCCAGCTTAACTTTTCCCCTCCCCGTGTCCTCAAGTCCATTCTCTACGTCTGCGTCTTTATTCCTGTCCTGCCCCTAGGTTCTTCAGAACCATTTTTTTTTTTAGTTTCCATATATATGTGTTAGCATACGGTATTTGTTTTTCTCTTTCTGACTTACTTCACTCTGTATGCCAGACTCTA
>NC_041215.1:76245726-76260000 GCF_002837175.3 Physeter macrocephalus
AGAACCATTTTTTTTTTTTAGATTCCATACATATGTGTTAGCATACAGTATTTGTTTTTCTCTTTCTGCCTTACTTCACTCTGTATGGCAGTCTCTATGTCCATCCACCTCACTACAAATAACTCAATTTTGTTTCTTTTTATGGCTGAGTAATATTCCATTGTATATATGTGTCACATCTTCTTTATCCATTCATCTGCCAATGGACACTTAGGTTGCTTCCATGTCCTGGCTATTGTAAACAGTGCTGCAATGAACATTGTGGTACATGACTCGTTTTGAATTATGGTTTTCTCAGGGTATATGCCCAGTCCAACTACAGAACTTTAAGGATAGGATTCCTCCACGCATTATATCCACAATGTCCTATCTCTGGGTATTTGCATGTCTCTTTTTAAACAAGCTCTGTTCTGTGTGACTGGACCTTTAATTAAAACACGATTTCTGAGAGGCTAGCCACTAATGGATGTAAATTTGTCCAAAGTTTACTAAAAATTATCCAAATCCCAACTCTCAGAATCTTGTGTTTCTACTGGGCTGCTAACCACCTTGATTTCTTTTCCAAATGATGTCTATTGCCTGGGTCAGCAGGCAATGTCACCTGACCCTCCACTCCACTCTGGTGACCCTGAATCTGAGAGACCACAGTGTCTTAGATCTTCCTTGTTACTTTTTCCCTTTCCCAGGCATCTGTAAACTTGCCAAAAGCTCCATGAGGATAATTTTAGCTACTATTCATTCTTAACAATACCAGAAGAGTACATCCACCATGTAAAAACAAATACAACCCTGAGTCCTTTTCCTTGCACTGGCTGCTTTGTTATCAGAACTTAAATGTATACCAAAGACCAGTGTTAGAATCATACAATAATGAGCTGGAATGCAAATTCCCCTGCAAATTCAACTATAATATTAATGATTCTTACAAAGAGATTAGCAGCTTGTTCTAAATTAGTATTGTAATATATCTTAAAGATCATGTTATGAGGCTTCTTTATTCTGTAAGCCTACTATCTATGACCAAAAGAAATAAAATTCTGTATTTTAAACATTTTTTCTTTCTTATTTATAGATAAGGTGAAGGGGGAGGGGGACCCAAAAGTCTAAAAAGAAAGAGAAAAGCAACTTAATGAATAATGTGAACTGAGTCAGTGACCAGGTAGATGCAATTGTGACATTTGTGACTGCCTGTATCTGCCACCTCTTTGTACAGATTGCCTTAGAATGACCTTAGGAAGTGAACCATGACTTGTTTTAAAATTTTTATTGTGTCAAAAATTACAGCTTGAATGATCAACTTGTGCATATCCTAAGTAAAGCTGTCAGGTTTTCTCTTTTTCATCACAGATTGGATTATAATGCACAGACTACAGTTAAATGTGTTATTTGCTATGAACTCTGCCCCACACTTCAGGCTTCACAATGCTGGTACCTCATTATCCAGCATGGGTGTTCTGATCACTAGCCACTAGCAAACCATTAGTCAGAGTTTCTTGGGCTGGTCCCACCTCAGGTGCCAATGACTGGTCCATTATGGCCAGGGATTGACCTGGAAATGTGGCTACCTGGACCTACTCTCAAAAAGGAAGAACCCACTTGGAAAACGACATCACTGTTCGTGTTTGTATCTCCAAGAAAGGGGTCTCCATGAAGTCTTTTTTTTTAAAAATCCAGCTTTGACAGCCTCTGTCCTTCCAGATGGTGCACAGAGCCAAGGCTGTCAGAGATCCTTAGTCTCCTGCTGCCTTTTAATGCTGCTCCTTGATTGCTAATGACCCCCAGCTGGACTGGCTCCTCAACCCATTTAACCCCTCGCTGCTGGGTCCCCATCTCACGCAGGGTGAGAGGCAGTGAGAGCTGGAAGTGGGAAGGTGCCAAGCCGTCCAGGAGCTCCCGCCCTTCCAGAGCTGGTGGCACGTTTCCCGGCGCCATCACGCATGTCCAAGCTTGCTCCAGTGGAGAGCTCCTGTTAACATGGTTTTCACTCTCTTGTCAGATAAATGCTACCAGGCTTCAGATTGTTAAAATTTCATTTGACTAAGCCAGGAAACACTGAAAGAGCATTTCCTGTAGGGTTCAAGAGTTGAGGACTACTGATATGAATCCCCTGAAATATGTTAGTTTGGAAACTTAAAATTAAATTGCACTGGAACTGTCTTTTAGTCTGGTCGAACTTAGTGATCAGAGCAGATCATATGTGTCAGTATACAAAGTCACTACAAAGAAGCCTGAGTGAAGGTGATAATTTCCTTGTCTAGGCCTAAATCACTGTATAACACAGGAGATACCCATTTCAGGTATGTGGATAATAGCTGTATTTACTTTGGTTAAGCTTGGCTTGTTTTTATGCAACATGCTGGAATGTATTTTTTGCAACATACTGGTCAGGTGACTCAGAGAAGGGGGATTTAAAAGGGAAGAAAGCTGATGACATTAATTTGTTGAAAGATCTTGAGTCCAGTGGAGAAACTCAAACTCAGATCTCTCAGGACCTGCTCATGACAAAATAACCTTCCATTAGAGGGTACCTAATGGAGAATAGAGGGAAGTGGAGAGCTTGCGAGGTCATTATTCTGTGTATGGTTTCATAAAGGGTTTTCATTAACCTCATATCAAATTGTAAGAAAACAAGGCAAAGAAATTAAATAATTCTATATGACCCTAAAGAACCGAAGTCTAAACTTGATCTGAGTAGAGAACTGGGAGCTTTGTGTCTCACTATTTTTATAAATCTTTAAATGTTTACTGAATAGTTGAACCAGATTTAATTTACAGTGTACTAAGGAATTTTTTTCCAACATGAAGCACAGATAGGAAAATAACCCAAATATAATTATTTTCTATTTAACTTTGTTTCCCCCAGACACTTCCTATTTTATTGGTTTTTTGGAGATTAAAACTGAAAGCACCAGAGCGATCTACTTTTTCACCACTAATACTGCATTGATCTCACTTTTGCATCTCATTAGTTTAATGCAAACAAAAGTCATACCTGTGATTTCATTTCGTCTGTTATTCACATTCTCTACTGTTGCCCACAGGCGCGCTCACACACCTGCCAGTCATTTGTGTGTATAATCGCCCCCGAACCAACTCATCCATACTAACGAATGCTCTCTCTACCTGTAAAAATATTTTAGAATTTATGAACCTTGGTGGGTGTTTGTACAGCTGTATGATATTAACCTGTACATTGCAGTTTTTGCTCACAGCTGGGGAAAGGCTAAGTAACTGGTTAAAATGTGGTCTTTTAGTCCATCAGTGACCAAATGATCCCGAAAGGGGTTCGGATAAGGCCACCTGGTGCAGCATTGCTTTTTAAATGAGTGAATTGCGTTAGAATAAAGTTCTGGTGTAGTTATGGAGAATTTTGCTCCCTGAAGCCCTGAATGCATTTTGTTTGGTCATCTTTAAATTCCAACAAGCCAGTGAGGTCAACAGCATTTATGTCCATTTTGCAGATGAGGTACTAAGAGGCCAAGCGGCAGGAAATCTGTAGTCACAGCATCTTAAAGTTGGCAGGGACCTTAAAGAGCCTCTCAGCTAATGGTTCTCACCCTTTACCTGCTTTCACACTGGTTTCATGCAGCAAACCTCCATCAGGTACATCTTTCACTGCGCACAGTTGCTCACACATTGGGAAGGAGCATGACTCCTAGGAGAACAGCTCAGAATCTCCAGGCAAGAACAGCTGTAATGCCCCACATCACCACCCTCTTGAAAAAATCACTATATCAGTCCAACCCCCTGTTTCACAGATAAAACATGGCAGCCCAGGGGGCTAAGCAATTCACCCAAGGTCACATACCAGTAAGTCCCAGAACTTGAACTATGCCCAGGCCTTCTGACCCCAAGTCCAGTGCTGGTGTCACTACAGCTGACCGGCCCTTTGCACGCTAACAGCAGGTACCGGAACCAGGTCCCCAATTTAGAGAGCCAGGCAGAGCTGGGGATGAACACCCCAGAATCCGCTGCCATGAGGAATCAAAGACCCATTCACAATTAGTATAGTAAAAACCAGCACTATCTGGTGTCCCATATCCTCAAGCATTTAAAATGTCATTCCAATCTTCAAAGACACTCTTCCGTTCCATTTTTATCTGCTTTTACCTAGGACATTGTTTCCCAGCTCCCGAGGAGTTCACTAGGTGATTTGCATCTCATTAGGAGCTCCAGAAATGACATCTCCCAGCCTGCTGCCTGGCACTGTGGCTCCACTAAGCATCAGATCCAGGCCTTAGATTTTTTTTTTTTTTTTTTCATGTTGACATTTTTGAAAAAGCTGAATTAATGCTGTTTTCCCACTGGGCACAGTTTGGGTGGCCATTTTGGCCTTAATTCCTGCCCCCCCCCCCCACAGGACCAAAGTTAGAGAAGAGCCATTGTCGGGGAGGGTACAGAGGAAGTCAGTCATCCCACATGAAGACACCTGGCTGGAAAGGAATATTGTGAGACATCAAAATAAGCAGTTAGAAAACTCCTAAAAGCAGAGAGATGGGACATGATACAAACAATCTGACCACTATGCAAAGTAAAACAAAAAGAAAACCAACAGCAACCCATTAGAATCTGTATAACTGATTGATTCTAAGCTTGCACACTTTAAACATTTTTGACTAGTTTCAAATCTCCTGACACCTGAGTTTTAGGTTTTGCTTTAAAAGGAGTCTTACTAGGTCCAAATGGCTTTTCGGTTTTGTCATGCATATTCATACTGAACCCTCCAGAAGATCACTCAGCAGCATCGTACCTCTGGAAACCAGACATGTTTCCATGATCAGCAAAACTGTTCTCGTGGAATAAGAGAAAGTATTTTCCCAGTGTCCAGGGAAATTAATGTCTGCTTTGGGCTCAAGCCATTTGATGCAGCCTCCAGCGCAAAGAAAATGCTTGACGATGTCGGGAGCTCTACTGGAGATGCTTCGTTCCCCTTCCCAGAATTCCTTCTGCCATCTCAAAACCTCTCTGACCCTAGGCCAACGTTTCAAGATGCAGCTAGCTAATCTGCAAAATCAACCTAAGCTCTTAGGAAAGAGTTAAATCTCTGGTTTTTCTAACCCTGGCTACAAATTAAAATCATCTGAAAGGGGGAGGGTCATTTTTTTAAACAATAAAAATGCCAGAGACCTAACCCTAACCAGCTGAATTAGGATCTCCAGGGATAAGGCTGAGGCGTCAGTGTTTTTCAAAAGGCCTTCAGGTGATACTAATGACAACCAGGACGGAGAATCACTCTCATGTAACAAGAATCACGACAGCCCCTTAGGCGCACCTGCTCTGCCTTGGGTGCCGTGCTTTCTCTTTTCATACATTATCTGTCATCCTCACTACAGCCTTACTTGCGTGATCATCAGTGAGTTCAGACTTCTAACAAGTGCCAGAGATGGGATTCATAGTCAGGTTTTTCTGACTTTTTTTTCCTTCTGTAACATTCATGTTTCTCAAAGTGTGGGACATGGACCTCTGGTGGTCTGCAAGTTGATTTTACATGGTGTGTGGATGTGACCTTAAATAACACTGAATTGTGTAGAAGAAAGTTACTCCTTTTACAGTCCTCAGTTTAAATTCTTCAGGTTAAGGAGAAAGTCATAGTGGTTAGTATGTCTTAAATTCCTCTCACATTTACTCACCTGTCTTTTTAACAAACCTTTAAGAAGCTCAGAATGTTCTGTGGGAAACAGAACCTAGCTCAGCTGTGAGAATATTGTTTGTTCTTACTGTATTTACTTTACGGTTTACTTCTATTTATGGCAAATGACACGTGTTTTCCCTTTACAGTAGTAGTTTCATTTTTAAAGAAATGTATTTAAGAGAAAAAGAAATTGGCTGACTTTAAAATATTAAATAAACAATAGTACAGGTGTCTCGAATATAGCAAAAAATACTTAAGTGACAGATGAATACAGAAGTTTGAGAAATACTTTCCCACAAATGGTAATTTTGAAAAATGGGCATCTCTACACCTATTAGCCAATGGGACCTCTCATCCTTTCACACCAGAGAGGCAACTAGTTCCATCCTTTTTAGGTCCAGCCGGGAGCTTTGAACTTTGCTGCTGCTTCCACCTCAAGAGGAATCCTGAAACACAAATGGCTAATAATATGGGAAGGGGGAAAGGAAGGGCACTTACCCTCTCAAGTAATCAATGAAATGCAAATCAAAACAAATGACGTGCCATTTCTTCACCTATTGAATTGTCAGGCTTTTTCTTAAAGATGCTGACCCATGCTGGTGAAGGCCTTCAAAAACAGGTAATCTCAGGTACAGGTGGTAGAAGTATATCTTGCTACCCACTTCCTAGAAGGCAATTGGAAATAAAATTGTAAGTTTTTAAAATATGTATAGTCTTCGGCCAGTAATTCCACTTCTAGGGATTTATCCTAAGAAAATAATGTGAATTATCAAAGATCAAACTATAAGTATGTTCCTCACAGCATTGCTTATTAGAGAAAAACATTGGAAACAACTTCCGTGCCCAAAACAGGAAATTGTATAAGTTAATCACGGTTCATTCATAAAATGAAATAGCATGCAACTATTAGAAATGATGCCATTTAGACTAAACTGGAAGACAGATAAGAAACTTGTTCCATCATTTGCTACTATTATGGGAATGGGATTGGGGTTTTTTTTTTCACTGCTTAACTTATTTGAACATCATGTTCATTCATTACTTTAAAAAATGTAACTCTAGAAGTATAATACTATTTTTAAAGTAGATTAAATCATGGGAAAACATTTATGACTTTATTGTTAAGTGTGGGGAAAAGTAGTAACAAATTAGATGAATGATTAAGTTTTGGTTTTGTTTTTTTTGGCTAAAAAAATGAATACATATTCCTAGAAAAAATATTGAAAGGATATTAAGAAAAAAATACTTAATGAACCTTGTTTTTAAAAGGCCAATTTCATCCCCCTCCTTGGTAGACTAAGGTTCCCCAGAGATGTCCCAGGATAAGAAAGTCCTTGGCAATAATATTCCACTTGACAGAAACAAAGAGTGGACCACAGAGATGCAACAGACCTTAACAAGAATGATGAATAGTAACCATTCATTCATTCATTCATTCATTCATTGTTTGTTGAGTGTGTGCCAGGACCTGAGCTGTGAAATTGTTTCAGCAGAAGTTTATTACCACTTCCCTAACTAATAAGGGGAGAATTCCATATAGAAAATTTATAACTCCACCATCTTCCACAGGCACTAATTTAACTCAGGGATGTTTTCTTTGTAGCAATTTTGCAGTTTTGAAGAAGATTGTTCATGACATAACATGGCAACTGGGAAAATTTGTAGCTTTCCTTTCATCTTAGAAAGGAAGATCTGAATTACATGCACCCCAGGAGAAAATCTCTCTTTCTGGTTGTGTGTGTGTGTTTTACAAAAGCCTACTGAATTCCTTCATCCCTCCTGAAGTTAGATGTGGTAAGGTGAAAACTTATAAGAACGTCTCATTTAAAGAAAAAGCATCGTAATAGAGGCCATGGCCTGGGCCTTGAGGTTTGAATCAAAAGACCTGAGTCCAAGGCTAGGCTCTGAGGGGAGACCAGCAGAGGGGCCCAAGCTCCCTGGTCTTCAGACCCCTTAGATATCAAAGCAAGGAGCCTAACCACAGAGGTTATCATCCTCCATGTCATAACTTAAAATTGAAAATTTGAACTCCCAGACATAATTTCTCCCCTTCTACTCCCTGTCAAGGCTCTGAGCATCCCTGACATAGCCCATGCCTCAGCAGATCAGGAGCAAATGCTTTACAACGCACTGGTTGTTTATCTGAAATTCAAATCTAGCTCGGAGTCCTTTTTTTCTTTCCTAAATCTGGCAACCCTAATTCCATAGATTTCATAATTCCATAATTTTCCAAAGACTGCATTTTTAAGGTAGTGCAGATTATTGCAGACTTTCTGCCAGTGTGGTTCTTATCGGGAAGGGAAGATTTAAGATGGTCTAGTACCGTGTCTCTCGGCCACGGCTGCACATTAGAACCGCCTAAGGAGATAAAATATATGTTATAGATAGATAGATAGATAGATAGATAGATAGATAGATAGATAGATAGATCTATCAAGGTCCTGATCTGAGCACTGGTATTTTAAAAAGCTGTAGTGTGAAGAAAATGACCCTAAGTAGGGTGTATCTCGTAACTCTATATAGGATTTGCCATCTGTAAATCTAGAACGCTGAACACTCTGTTTGCCTCAAGGGCTCAGGGGGATGTTTTACTTGGCAAGTGACCCTGGGAATGCCTCATCCACAAAATGGCAATCAGATCAGCAGTCATACTGCTCAGAAAGTATCCATGTCTGCAGAGGCCCTCAAGGATGGTGCAAAGACTATGGCTCTCCCAGTATGCCCTCTCCCAAGAACCCTGCTCACTGCCTGTCCACTCCTCAGGGACCTGGAATCCATACTGTCCGACCCAGGACGGGGAATATTTGGGCTGCATGTGCCATCGTGCCATCCCTGTGGTTGTCCTTCCCCCGCTGCAAGCCCAGCTAGGAAATTTACCAGAACTGGCACATCTGTAATGGGTGATGGAAAGTGAAACTAAGTGTTAGGGGACAATGTTAGGCAAGAGCATTTGTGGCCAAAATAGCTGTAACTCAGCAAGTCAAATAGAGTAAAGGAAGTCATTTCCTTCTTCATCTCTGAGACCCTGAGAGAAAACAGAAAGCCTCATTTGTAACTTAAAATTGTGTTTGAATTAGGGTTGCCAGATTTAGGGGGAAAAAAGTACACCTGGCTAGATCTGAATTTCAGATAAACAACCAATCACTTTTTAACATAAGTATGTTCTGAATATATACTTACACTCAGAAGGTATTGGTTGTTTATCTGAAATTCAAATTTAACTGGGTACCCTGTATTTGATCTGGCAACTCTAGTTTGGATATACCTGCATGTTCAATAAAGAAAATTGAAATATTAAATTTCCAAACCAGTTGTTTAAAGTTATGGAACAAAGCTATCAACTAAATTCAGCCATTTGTCTCTCACCAAGGACTTGGCCAATTGTGCCGCCACACAATGATCTGGAATTAGGGAATAAGGAGTATGCATTTCCTGGTGCTCTTGAAACTCTCTCCATATTTCTTCCATTTTCTGACAGATTTATCTCCAGTTTATTATAGAGTTCTGTGACAACTCAGAAGAGAAGGGTGTGTTCAAGGTCTCAACTATGAAATCAAAAAGTGCAGGGGGAAAAGAAATGTACAGGGATTGCTGAAAGGAAAGAGAACCTATGTTAAGTTCAAACTGGTATTCATGATATGATATACTTTTAAAAAGCACAATAGGTAGGTAGCACCCAGAGTATTACAAACTGGAGAATTTGGCTTGGCTTAACAAATCTTTATGTGAAACAGAAGTTGGCTACTTACAGAATATGAACATCATTGTTTTCAAAGTAATAATTCATATTCTAATGTATATCTTCAAACTTGAACTGCCCAGCTTATCTACATAAACTAGTCAAATGAACTAGGAAAGTGCCAGATAACCCTATTGTTTTGTATCTCCTATGAGCAAAGTGACTGGCTCAAGAGCCAAAAGACAGGGGTTAAGCTTCCACTCTGCCACTTACAGATTTAGCCTTTCTTACCTATAGTTTCTTTATATATTGAAAGAAATCATAATTTTTGTCCTACGTGCCTCATTAATTTTTTATTTTTAAATTTTTAAGGGAAAAAATCATGACAAACTTCTCAAAGTGCACACATATTTAGATTTAATCAGTGTGCCATATGCTATTTTGTATTTGCTTCTTTTTCTGAATTTTGAATTTTCATCTATCAGTATCATACCCATATTTATCCTCATTGGTGCCTTCATGGTATGACATCATATTTATATCTCAGAGTTAACTTGTCCCCAATTATCAAATCTTTATCACGTTTCTAGCTTTTTTCTGTTAAAGAAAGTATTGTTTCTAGCTTTTTTCTGTTAAAGTATTATATCCATCTTCATACAAATGGTATTTTTTTCTCTTTTGGTTTACTTTGTTGGGACATGTTCCTTGGAACAAGTTGCTTAGCTTTTGTTATCTATTGTCAGATGACTTCAGGAGAAGTGGAGCCTATGGACTCATCTGTGTACCTGGGGCCTCTCCCACATTGTCTTTTTACTTTTTGATTTATCCTAATTAATAGAAAGACAGTAGTAATTGTTTTAATTGAAGCTCTTTGTCAAGGTGGCTGAATGTTTTTCAATATCTCATTTCATAATTGTATTTCAACATGTATAAATATTTCTCCATCTTTCTCCTGCCTCAGCCTTTCCACATTATGGATAATAGACTTTTGTGTCTATATTTTTAAATTTGTTTTTATCTTTCTGTTGCACTTTCTTTCATCTTAAGGTTTTGTTACTGTCCATCACATAGAATATTTTACTTTAATATAATTGAACCCATCCTTGTCCCTAATATCTTCTTCCACATTTAAGATATATAGTCTATTTCATTTCCTTCTAAAGTTTTTATGGGAATGTTTAAAATGTTTAACTATATAGCTCATCTGGAATTTATTGTGGCTGGTGAGAATCAGGAAGTATATTGAGAAAAGTAAAAGATTTAGAATTTAAAAAAATTAATTTGAGTCCAACAGCAATAGCTATGGCCTTAGGCAAGTCACTTAACCTCTTAAGACTCAATGTCCTCTATTAGACTGAAGGCAGGGACCTTGTCTTTTTTCTTTTTGTCTTCCCTACAATACTGAGAAAAGTTCCTTACATATAGAATAAGTTTTATAAGGTGTATATTTAAGTTACATTTTTTGCATATTGCTATCCAGTTGTTCCAACAGCAGTAATTGAATAATGATTCATTTCCCAATTATTTATTTGGTTGCTTGTGATCGATCATATATCAGTGATACTCAGATTTGTTCCAATGGCAAAGCACCTGGAAGTTGTGGCACTTCTTGCAAAACATCATGAAATATGGAGATATTAAAAGTTAAAATAATGAAAATTAAAATTTGATGCTAAATCAGACACCAGCTTACATTAGATTCTAGTATGATATAGATACCACCAGATACCAACAGTTTGTCTTAATTTATGGGAAATGTTAAAATAGGTAAAATTCAATCCAATAACTGAATTCTTTCTAAGAATCAGGAAAAGAACACCCACCTATGAAACAGCAAGTTCATCAAGAGCAAAAGCTGAGAACCATGTCTTATAGTAAGCATTCCCAGTTGAGAATATAAAATAAAAGCTTCTGATCAATTGTAAACTTTACATAAAGTCCAACTGAATGGGGCCGAACGTCAGCCGAACCCCAAAACTATTTAAGATCAGTCTTTTGAGTTGTCAAGTTTGGAATTCCTGTAATAGTAGAAAGTCTAAGAGGGAGTAGATGTCAGATCTCCAGTGCATGCTCACACCAGCAACCTTAACTCTAGATGTTTCTGTTCATTTATCTGTGAATCAGAGGAGATAACATAAAAGAACCTCACAACCTCATGTTCTACCATATTACAGAATATGAACTTCACAAAGCGTATGGAGGTAGGTATGTTGGAACTATCAGAAAGTACCCTTATCAATTCTGGATTCCTTGTACTCTGAGGATGATGCCAGTACAAGAGGCTGGAATCCTGTTCTCTGCACAGTTCCTGAAGATGTGGACAGGGATGTCTGTTAAGGTTACTGGAACCTTCTGCAAGCACCATCATATGGCTATGCTAATTAATATATTTTCATGGAGCTTACTTTTACTTAAATTTGACTTTTTAAAACAATTTTTTTATCAAGAAAGACAATATGCTGTAGTTTTTTTTTAACTGCTAGAACAGGAGGTAAGAGATCTAGGGTTGGGTCCCCGCTCTGCCACTTGAACTGGGGTGTGTCATTGATTTTTTCCTTTTGTGAAAAAATGGGTATTTAGAATGCATGGTTCCTAAAGTCCTGTATGGTTCTAATAGTCTTGTTCAAACATAGATATGTTCCAATTCAAAAACAAAAGATGCAAAACTTCATACTTAGGAAATTGATAATTCACTATTCATTATGGTCCTTGCTGAGTCATTCTTCACTTAGAAAATTCCCCCAGAATTTCCTTGTATAGTAGGAATCTCTAATGAAATCAAACTATGATTCCAAATACAAAGCTCCAACTCTTTTTTATAAATAATTAGTTTATGGTATACCCTTGGTCCAAGAAAGTGATATGTCTTCTCCAAACCATGACATTCATGAGCAATATTTTATGGCGGCTGTGTATGCGTGCATGCAGGCACGCGCACCCACGCACGCGTGTGTGTGTTGGCAAGAAGTTAGAACTGCTGAATCCCGATTCAGATATAGTGCCAAGAGGACAGCAGATTTCATGAAAATCATCTGCTTGGAAGGGAAATAAATCATGACTTTGTTGGACCTGTGGTTTCTTAATTTCTAGTACACTCTTGGTCCAGGGTTCCAAAATCAGGACTAACACGGAGAGGCTGCTCCATGAAATCGTGCAATCATCCTTTCCCCTTCTCCTTTACACTACCTCCAGAGACTGCATGGATCAGTGGCATTGTTCAAAGCATTTCAGGAAATACTAGCTCAAGCCATTTGCCCTCCAAAATGTATCCCCCCAAAATGTATCCCACCAAAAGGTTTGCTTCTCATCTACCCAAGAGTGTGTGTGCTCCAGATGTCTTTGAACTCTCACTGTAGGATGTGGTGCAAACTGCCCCAGATTGCCTTCATTGCCTTAACTGAGTTATCTCACCAAGAGGGCATTCTCTACTCTACAAAGGCTGACGACCAACCTCTACTTCACCAGCATGGACAAACCAATCTTCTTTCCTTCACTCTTGACTGCTGACTCAGATAAGAAAGATGAAGGCAAAGTCCCCGACAGCTGCCCTTGTTTACACTTAGCAATCCGTGTGTGTGTGTGTGTGTGTGTGTGTGTGTGTGTGTGTGTTTAGCATAATATTTCTAATATTAGCAAAGCTCTAATGTGCCCGTTAAAATAGGACAGAGTTTCTGCTATGTGCATTTATGTGATGAGCAATTTTACACTCAATTTTCCCAAAACCTCAGATGCTTTACAGTAAAGTTTTGCTATCCTGTTGTAGATTCAGAAAATGGTCTTGCACAGAAGCAGCGAACACCTCACCGAAGATGTCAGCAGCCCAAAATGTTGAGTAGTCCTGAGGACACCATGTACTATAACCAGTTAAATGTGAGTTCAAAGTGGCCATAAAGCTGTTTCACTGGCTTTGTTTCCAGTTAATAATTCTGTTATTAATACCTGTTCCAGCCCCTCCAGCCCCGCCCCCACTCTCTTATACTCTCCTCTTGAACATGTGCTTAGGCCCTTTATCTGTTGCTTTCATGTCAGGATGTCTGCCTTCACGGTGAATAATTGATGTGGTTTATCAAAGACGAGCAAGATGCATGCTTCATCAGGCTCACTTGAGCCCTTTGATCAAAAAAATTATGCTGTGACTTCTGATATTATCAGCATCTGCTTGCATTCAACACAAAATCACTTTGAATTAAAAATTAACGACTTGCTGCTTTGCTTTGACTGTGTGTTCTTGGCCCTCTCCACAGGGAACTCTAGAATATCAAGGGAGCAAGAGGAAGCCAAGAAAACTTGGGTAAATATCTGTCTTCTTAGTTCTAAGCAACTGTAAACAGAAGGGGTCCTTTGTGATATTATAGAAAATGCAAAACTTTCCAGAGAGGCTTCTAAAAATATGCAGTGGGGATATCACCACTATTATTGACACTGGAAACTACTTTTCACAGTAGCAAGTATACAAAACTTGAATCTATTCTGTCTGAAAAGACTGAAATTGCCACCAAAAGGCAAGTGTTATTTTTCATAATTATCCCAGGAAATTGTACTGTCCTCATAATTTGAGACATGTATCAGGCTGTATAAAACTCTCCCACAAATCAGAGCACTCCATGCAGTGCAAATAGGCCCCTTCCCCCATGTTCCCCTACCTGTGGGACTTAAAGGTACACAAAGGAGAATTTCCCCCAATGGTTAGCCAGGGACACTGCGGAGTTTGTGACTGATTTGCTTGTTAGCATCTCGATTAAGAATAGGAGTGAGACCGGTCAGAATGGCCATCATCAAAAAATCTACAAACAGTAAATTCTGGAGAGGGTGTGGAGAAAAGGGAACCCTCTTGCCCTTTTGGTGGGAATGTAAATTGATACAGCCACTATGGAGAGCAGTATGGAGGTTCCTCAGAAAACTAAAAATAGAACTACCATACGACCCAGCAATCCCACTACTGGGCATATACCCTGAGAAAACC
>NC_041215.1:76260313-76265091 GCF_002837175.3 Physeter macrocephalus
TGGACATATATACACTACCAAATGTAAAATAGATAGCTAGTGGCAAGCAGCCGCATAGCACAGGGAGATCAGCTCGGTGCTCTGTGACCACCTAGAGGGGTAGGATAGGGAGGGTGGAAGGGAGGGAGACGCAAGAGGGAAGAGATATGGGGACGAATGTATATGTATAACTGATTCACTTTGTTATACAGCAGAAACTAACACACCATTGTAAAGCAATTATACTCCAATAAAGATGTTAAAAAAAAAAAGGTACAGATGTAAAAAAAAAAACAGAATAGGAGTGAGGTAGGTAATTGGTACTAGTCTGAGAACTAAAGAAGGTCAGGAAGGGAACTTTCTCATCTAGAGGGAACCAGACAAGTTAATTCACATAAATTAAGTTGCAATATGATTACAATTTCCAGATACCACTAAATTGGGCCCATTATTAGTGTGTGACCTAGATGTGAAAGGCTTTGTGGATCAGACGCCAGTTCCTCCGGGCTGGGGGACCCTGAGCTACCGTAAGCTGCCCCCCAACTCAGTGTTGGGGCCCAACCCTGTTCCAAGTACTCACACAACTTAAGCTGCCCCATTGATGACTGCTGCACTTGTTTTCTTTTTCTGCTGAAACTCTTTCCTTTGTTGCAGCCAAATCAAAGTGCTTGATGGGGAAGACGACTATTACAAATCTCTGTCACCTGTGGGCTCTGTCCCCGAGGAGGACAACTCAGCCCACCCTCTCTTTTTTTCTTCATCCTCAAAGGGAGCATCTTCTGCTAAGCACTGAGCTGTACTTTCTGCCCCCCAAGTCTGTTGAGGGTAAGAAAAATAATGGTAATTGACTGATTGTCATTTAATAAGAAAGTCGTGCAATGGGGTCAACTTCTATGGACATGTGGTCTGTTCTGGAGCCTTACTGAACAATTTTCAGATTTCAAACCATTTACTCCTACCTCTATCACCCTCCCCACATCTGCTGTGTAGCCTGACCTAAGCAACCTCTCCTTTCCTCATCCCATGGGTACCTGTGGGACACTGAGCACACCTCCACTACAGCAATAACCATCATTCATGCCCCCAACATCTAAGAGGGTATCAGTCTCACGTGTGGACACTGATGGTATTTCTTTGTTTTTCCCACCATGTCATTCCATGCAGAATCTGCCCCTGTGAAAATCCAGGAGTCCTTTTCCTCCTCGCGTCTACATTGCATCCCCTTCCCCTTTGCTGGTCTTTTCTACCCCATCCTGCCTCTCCCCAGGGTCAGGACTCCATTGCTGAGTGCCCCCATCCTTGAGGAATACACTCAAGATCTCTGAGGCCAGGATAATTTTTCATGCTCAGGGGAACCTGAATCTTTCAGGTTCTTCCTTTAAGACAAATGAACCCCTCTCTTGCTAATTATTATCCTGATAAAGCCTTTGCCTCTTTATTCTACCTTACCAAGACACCCCCATCAACTTGGCAGTAAAAAGAAAGGAATGAGACGGAGAGAAAATCTGGACCTGTCAGAGTCCGTGTCACATCGTTTTGTAACTGTCCATTCTCTGGTTGGCTGTCTCCATGAGGCTGTGAGTGGCTGCAAGGGAAGCATTTTGTCTCATCCACCTTTCTGTGCACAGAGCCTAGCACAGTGCCTGGCACAGAGAGGACATCCAGTAAATGCCCACCCTTGAGTGAGTGGAGAGACTTAGTTACACAACATATCTGACAGGAAAGTTACTTTCAATTATATGTAATAGACTATTAATCACTTTTCTTACACCATAAGCTCTGATTTTTCAATGAAGTTTGGGGCTTGTCCTATTGTAATGATGTTTTACCATATATTATATTACTCAGTGTGATTCAATACAACAAGCTTTTTGAGTAACTACTCTGTGCACAACAATATGTGAGAGATTGCTGTGTGATATGAAAACCTAACAAGACCGTTTCTCTAGAAAAGATGTTCTTAACATTCTTCTTGCGGGGCGCCTTCAAGATGGCAGAGGAGTAACACATGGAGATCAAATTCCTCCCCACAGATACATCAAAACTACATCTACATGTGGAACAACTCCTACAGAACACATACTGAACGCTGGCAGAAGACCTCAGACTTCCCAAGAGGCACCCTCAGGCGACCTACATGCAGAGGCAGGGCCAAATCCAAAGCTGAACCCCAGGAGCTGTGCAACAAAGCAGAGAAAGGGAAATCTCTCCCAGCAGCCTCAGGAGCAGTGGATTAAATCTCCACAGTCAACTTGATGTACCATGCATCTGTGGAATACCTGAATAGACAAAGAATCATCCCAAAATTGAGGCAGTGGACTTTGGGAGCAACTGTAGACTTGGGGTTTGCTTTCTGCATCTAAATTGTTTCTGGTTTTATGTTTATCTTAGTTTAGTATTTAGAGCTTATTGTCATTGGTAGATTTGTTTATTGATTTGGTTGCTCTCTTCCTTTTTTAAAAATATATATTTATATATTTTTTCTTTTTTCTCTTTTTGTGAGTGTGTATGTGTATGCTTCTTTGTGTCATTTTGTCTGTATAGCTTTTCTTTTGCCATTTGTCCTAGGGTTCTGAATGTCCTTTTTTTTTGTTCTTTCTATAGTTTTTAGCACTTGTTATCATTGGTGGATTTGTTTTTTGGTTTGGTTGCTCTCTTCTTTCTCTCTTTTTAAATTACTATTTATATATTTTCTCTTTTTTCTCTTTTTGTGAGTGTGTATGTGTATGCTTCTTTGTGTCATTTTGTCTGTATAGCTTTTCTTTTGCCATTTGTCCTAGGGTTCTGAATGTCCTTTTTTTTTGTTCTTTCTATAGTTTTTAGCACTTGTTATCATTGGTGGATTTGTTTTTTGGTTTGGTTGCTCTCTTCTTTCTCTCTTTTTAAATTACTTTTCAATGTTTTTATTTTTAATAATTTGTTCTATTTTAATAACTTTATTTTATTTATTTTATTTTTCTTTCTTTCTTTCTTTTATTTTTTCTTCCTTTTCTTCTGAGCCGAGTGGCTGACAGGGTCTTGGTGCTCTACCCGGGTGTCAGGCCTGAGCCTCTGAAGTGGGAGAGCCCAGTTCAAGACATTGGTTCACCAGAGACCTCCCAGCCCCATATAATATCAAATGGCAAAAGCTCTTCCAGAGATATCTGTCTCAACACTAAGACCCAGCTCCACTCAACGACCAGCAAGCTACAGTGCTAGACACCCTATGCCAAACAACTAGCAAGACAGGAACACAACCCCACCCATTAGCAGAGAGGCTGCCTAAAATCATAATAAGTTCACAGACACCCCAAAACACACCACTGGACATGGTCCTGCAAACCAGAAAGACAAGATCCGCCCTCATCCACCAGAACTCAGGCACCAGTCCCCTCCACCAGGAAGCCTACACAACCCACTAAACCAACTTTAACACTGGGAGCAAACACCAAAAACAATGGGAACTACAAACCTGCAACCTGCGAAAAGGAGACACCAAACACAGTAAGTTAAGCAAAATGAGAAGACAGAGAAATACACATCAGATGAAGGAGCAAGGTAAAAACCCACCAAATAGTGGAAATAACTACTGCAGAGCAGAATAAAGAAAAGAATGAAAAGAACTGAGGACAATCTCAGAGACCTCTGGGACAACAAAAAACACACCAACATTCGAATTATAGGGGTCCCAGAAGAAGAAGAGGAAAAAAAAGGGACTGAGAAAATATTTGAAGAGATTATAGTTGAAAACTTCCCTAATATGGGTAAGGAAATAGTCAATCAAGTCCAGAAAGCACAGAGAGTCCCACACAGGATAAATTCAAGGAGAAACATGCCAAGACAGATATTAATCAAACTATCAAAAATTAAATACAAAGAAAAAATATTAGAAGCAGCAAGGGAAAAGCAACAATTAACATACAAGGGAATCCCCATAAGGTTAACAGCTGAACTGTCAGCAGAAACTCTGCAAGCCAGAAGGGAGTGGCAGGACATATTTAAAGTGATGAAAGGGAAAAAAACTACAACCAAGATTACCCTACCCAGCAAGGATCTCATTATGATTCGACGGAGAAATTAAAACCTTTACAGACAAGCAAAAGCTAAGAGAATTCAGTTAAACAAGATGGACTTAATTGATATTTATAGGACATTCCATCCAGAAACAGCAGATTACACTTTCTTCTCAAGTGCTCATGGAACATTCTCCAGGATAGATCATATTTTGGGTCACAAATCAAGCCTTGGCAAATTTAAGAAAATCGAAATCATATCAAGTATCTTTTCCGACCACAATGCTATGACACTAGGTATCAATTATAGGAAAAAATCTGTAAAAAATACAAACACATGGAGGCTAAACAATACACTACTAAATAACCAAGAGATCACTGAAGAAATCAAAGAGGAAATAAAAAAATTCCTAGAAGCAAATGACAATGAAAACACGACGACCCAAAACCTATGGAACGCAGCAAAAGCAGTTCTAAGAGGGAAGTTTATAGCAATACAATCCTACCTCAAGAAACAAGAGGGCTTCCCTGGTGGCGCAGTGGTTGAGAGTCTGCCTGCTGATGCAGGGGACACGGGTTCGTGCCCCGGTCCGGGAGAATCCCACATGCTGCGTAGTGGCTGGGCCCGTGGGCCATGGCCGCTGGGCCTGTGCGTCTGGAGCCTGTGCTCCGCAACCAGAGAGGCCACAGCAGTGAGAGGCCCATGTACTGCAAAAAAAAAAAAGAAAAAAAGAAGCAAGAAACATCTCAAATAAGAAACCTAACCTTACACCTAAAGCAATTAGAGAAAGAAAAACAAAAAAACCC
>NC_041215.1:76266035-76268052 GCF_002837175.3 Physeter macrocephalus
AATACAAAAGATTATTAGAGATTACTACAAGCAACTGTATGCCAATAAAATGGACAACCTGGAAGAAATGGACACATTCTTAGAAAAGCACAATCTTCCAAGACTGAACCAGGAAGAAATAGAAAATATAAACAGACCAATCACAAGCACTGAAATCGAAACTGTGATTAAAAATCTTCCAACAAACAGAAGCCCAGGAGCAGATGGCTTCACAGGCGAATTTTATCAAACCTTTAGAGAGGCCACCATCACCCTGATACCAAAACCAGATAAAGATGCCACAAAGAAAGAAAACTACAGGCCAATAACACTGATGAACATAGATGCTTAAATGCTCAACAGAATATTAGCAAACAGAATCCAACAGCACATTAAAAGAATCAGAAACCATGATCAAGTGGGGTTTATCCCAGGGATGCAAGGATTCTTCAATATATACAAATCAATAAATATGATAATTCATATTAACAGACTGAGGGAGAAAAACCATATGATCATCTCAATAGATGCAGAAAAAGCTTTCTACAAAATTCAACACCCATTTATGATAAAAACCCTCCAGAAAGTAGGCAGAGAGAACTTACCTCAAAATGATAAAGGCCATGTATGACAAACCTACAGCCAACATCCTTCTCAATGGTGAAAAACTGAAACCATTTCCCCTAAGATCAGGAAAAAGACAAGGCTGCCCACTCTCATCACTATTATTCAACATAGTAGCAGGATACAAAATTAATGCATAGAAATCTCTTGCATTCCTATACACGAATGATGAAAAATCTGGAAGAGAAATTAAGGAAACACTCCCATTTACCACTACAACAAAAAGAATAAAATACCTAGGAATAAACCTCCATAAGGGGACAAAAGACCTGTATGCAGAAAACTGTAAGACACTGATGACAGAAATTAAGGATGATACAAACAGATGGAGAGATATACCATGTTCTTGGATTGGAAGAATCAACATTGTGAAAATGACTATACTACCCAAAGCAGTCTACAGATTCAATGCAATCCCTAGCAAATTACTTATGGCATGTTTTACAGAACCAGAACAAAAAATCTTAAAATTTGTATGGAGACACAAAAGACCCTGAATAGCCAAAGCAATCTTGAGAAAGAAAAATGGAGTTGGATGAATCAGGCTCCCAGACTTCAGACTGTACTGCAAAGCTACAGTAATCAAGACAGTATGGTAATGGCACAAAAACAGAAATATAGATCAGTGGAACAGGATAGAAAGCCCAGAGATAAACCCACGCACATATGGTCACCTTATCTTAGATAAAGGAGGCAAGAATATGCAATGGAGAAAAGACAGTCTCTTCAATAAGTGGTGCTGGGAAAACTGGACAGCTACATGTAAAAGAATGAAATTAGGGCTTCGCTTGTGGTGCAGTGGTTGAGAGTCTGCCTGCCAATGCAGTGGACACGAGTTCAAGCCCTGGTCTGGGAAGATACCACGTGCCGCGGAGCAGCTGGGCCCGTGAGCCACAACTGCTGAGCCTGTGCATCTGGAGCCTGTGCTCCGCAATGGGAGAGGCCACAGCGGTGAGAGGCCCATGCACCGTGATGAGGACTGGCCCCTGCTCGCCGCAACTAGAGAAAGCCCTCGCACAGAAATGAAGACCCAACGCAGCCAAATAAATAAATAAATAAATAAATAAAATTAAGAATGAAATTAGAACTCTCCCTAACACCATACACACAAATAAACTCAAAGTGGATTAAAGACCTAAATGTAAGGCCAGACACTATAAAACTCTTAGAGGAAAACATAGGCAGAACACTCCATGACATAAATCACAGCAAGATCCTTTTTGACCCACCTCCTAGAGAAATGGAAATAAAAACAAAATAAACAAATGGTACCTCATGAAACTTAAACGCTTTTGCACAACAAAGGAAACCATAAACAAGATGAAAAGACAATCCTCAGAATAGGAGAAAATATTTGCAAATGAAGCAACTGACAAAGGATTAATCTCCAAAATAAACAAGCAGCTCATGCAGC
>NC_041215.1:76268472-76274404 GCF_002837175.3 Physeter macrocephalus
CGAAGTGAGAGAGTGGCATGGACATATATACACTACCAAATGTAAAATAGATAGCTAGTGGGAAGCAGCCGCATAGCACAGGGAGATCAGCTTGGTGCTTTGTGACCACCTAGAGGGGTGGGATAGGGAGGGTGGGAGGAGACACAAGAGGGAAGAGATACGGGGATATATGTATATGTATAGCTGATTCACTTTGTTATACAGAAGAAGCTAACACACCATTGTAAAGCAATTATACACCAATAAGGATGTTTAATAAATAAATAAATAAAGTCCCCACCCCCCAAAAAATTCTTCTTACTTTAAAATATTTGGCAGATAGTACACATGGGGGTACCCAGATTTTGAGAAAAATAAACTTGAGGAAATAGAAAAAATAATTGTTACTAGAGCTTTCAAGGGGAGAGTTCTAATAAGCATCTTACAAACATAATGAAATGAGGCATTTAAAGATCTCAGAAATTGTAATGTTACAAGAAAAAGAAATAGATAGAGCCAATTATTCAGTAGTTACACTTTACTCTTTAAAAAATGAGTCTTGATCTTTTTTCCAGATCTTCGCCCCAAAGGTAATGTTCATAAGGTATGCAAGTAGAGCAGGAGAAACACAAATGAATTTTATTTTATCGTTTAAAATATAGTATCTAGAATATATAGATATTTAAAGTTGTTATTAATATGAGTGGTTTGGGGAATTTCACTTTCATCGATTCATGTACTTTTGATTTGATAATATTAGCTTTTCAAGCTGTTGAATATAAATGTTTGTAACTTCCAACTTGTCAGTATACAATTGTATACCTGCCTTGTTTCTAATTAAAATATATCTATAAAGTTTAAAAGGAAATAGAAGCCATTATAAAATCATAATTCAAAAGCTCTATAATAACTGGTCATTGCCACAGTAATGCCATAGCTCCTAAAAATACTTTAGAGGGCTTCTCTGGTGGCGCAGTGGTTGAGAGTCTGACTGCCAATGCAGGGGACACGGGCTCGTGCCCCGGTCCGGGAAGATCCCACATGCCGCCAAGCGGCTGGGCCCGTGAACCATGGCCACTGAGCCTGCACAACTGGAGCCTGTGCTCCGCAATGGGAGAGGCCACAACAATGAGAGGCCTGCGTACCGCCAAAAAAAAAAAAAAAAAACTTTAGAAGTGGTGTTCATTATCAGCTACAACACAGAGAAGACAGACTGTAGATATTATTCTTTGACAAGTCATAATGCCACAAACTCAAAGAGCAGTTCTTAAATCAGTAGGTTAGAATGATACAACCTGGAGTTTCATAGATGTCTTACTAGATTTATCAAGGTAATATGAACATGGCAAAAACAAATCAAAAATCAAATCATCCAGAGCAGTCTTCTTCTCTGTGCTCCTTAGTCCCTCTCCCAGAAGCAATCAGTTTTTTAAATTATTTCTAATTCTTTTAATGGTTTCCTTCATATCTCTGACCTCCCAGACCGGGGCGCGAACCCGGTTCCCCTGCATCGGCAGGCGGACGCGCAACAACTGCGCCACCAGGGAAGCCCAGCAATCAGTTTTTTAAATTATTTCTAATTCTTTTAATGGTTTCCATCATATCTCTGAATAATTTGCTTCTGTGTTGTTGATTCATCATTTTAGACAATATCTACTTTCCCCCTCTATGAAAGATATGCATTTATCTCAATTTCTCCACCCCTCTGTCTTATTTCTTCCAGTGCTTACAATTTTGTTTTTAAATTTTTGTCTATTACCTTTTAAACTTTGAATTATATAATTAAACACCTATTTTTTGTGAGGATAGCTGACATGAAGAAAACCAACAGGCTGAAGGGTAATGTCAAGACTAATAGAATTATGGTCCCTGGACAAAATAAAAATAATTATGAGAATAGAACAATTTTTAAAACTTCACTGCAACCATTGGTGTTCATGTTCTGAGCTGCTGTTTCTTCCTCCATTTTGGTTCATCTGCACATATGCTTCCATCCACTTTTTAAACTTAATTTTTAAATATAATACAAATAGAGAAAAGTGCACAAATCAGAAGACTCAGCTCAGTAAATTATCAGAAAGTGAGTATCTATGTAACCACTCCAACAGTCAAGAATAGAACATTGTCAGCTGCCTCCTTCATGTCCTTTACAGTTGCTCCTACCCCCACCTGCCTCCTCATAGATAAGCACTCTCATGATTTTTATGGTGAACACTTCCTTGATTTCTTTATAGTTTTACCACTTACATGTATCCCTAAACACTATAGTTAGGTTTCACCTCTTATAGGTAGGTTTGGGGAACTTTATATGAGGAATCATGTAGTATGTAATTTTGGGGGTCATGTTCCTTTTATTCAATGTTATATTTGTGAGATTCATCTGTGTTGTGGGATGTAAATATAGTTCATTTTCATGTCTGTGTAGTAGTCCAGGATGTGAACATGCCATAATTGATTTACCCACTCTGCTTTTGATAGACAAATATGACTTGTTTCCAATATGGGGCTATTTTGCAAATTGCTACTACAACATTATTGTATATGTGTCTTAGTATATATTTGCATGCATTTCTGTTGGCTATATACCTAGGATTAGAATTGCAGGGTCCTAAGGTACACATACCTTCACTTCAGTAGATGATGCCAAACTGTTTTCCTAAGTGATGTACCAATTTATAGTCGCTCCAGTGGTACAAGAGAGCTCCCATTGGTCTGCATTCTCACCAACTCTTGCTAGTATCAGTCTTCTTCATACAGGCACTCTGATGGGTATATAGTCTCACTGTGATTATAGCTCACACATGGCTGACTAATAATGATATTGAGCACATTTGTATGTGTTTAGTGACCATTTTAGAGATCTCCTTTTGTTACATGTCCATTTTTAACTGGTTAACTATTTTTCTTTTAATTTGAAGAAATGTATCATATATTGTTAGTTACATGTGTTGCAAATAATTCCTTGATGAGGTGGCTTACTCTTAAAGTGACTTTTTCTTAAAAAAAAAAAGTTTGTAATTTTAACATAGTACAACTTATCAATCTTTTCCTTTTTGATTAGTGCTTTTTTATAGCCTGTTAAGAATCTTGTACTCCAAGGTCATAAAGATATTTGCCTTTACTACCTTCTGGAAGCAATATTGTTTTGCCTCAGATTTAGACCTTCAACCCACACAGAATTGACTTTGTGAATGGTGGGCAGTAAGGGTCAATTTTCCGGTTTTCTATAATAGATACTCAGTGTCTCAGCCCCATTTAATGAAAAGACCATCCCTTTCCTACTGTTCTAAACTACTACCATTTACATAAATCAAGTGTTTATGGGCCTATTTCCAGAGTCTCTATTCTGTTCCATTGATCTATCTGTTATCCTTACCTTAAATACCATATCTTTATAATAGGCCTCAGTGTATAGTGGAGCAAATCTTCCAACAATGTTTCTCTTCTCCAAAACACCTGTGATTAGTTTGGGCCGTCTGCATACTGTAGAATTAAATAGTCAACTTCTAGAGGGAAAAAAAAAACCTGTTGGGATTTCCTTGGAATCATCTTGAGTCTATAAGTCAATCTGAAAGGAATTATCATGTATACAATACAATATTGGATTTTTAAAATCCATGAACATGGTGTATCCTTCTATTTATTTGGTTATTTCTTCTCTCAATAATGGTTTATGACTTTCTGTGAGAAATCTTACACATATTTTGTTAGTTTTATTCCTATGTACCATATATAATTTGATGTTATTTTAAAAATTTCTAACTATTTGTTGCTTGCTATAGATGAAATGTCTATGTCCCCACAAAATTCGTATGCTGACTCCCTCTTGCGAGAGCACCAGAATCACAACTAAATGCTGAACAGTCGTCTACAGGAAGACACCGGAACTCACCAAAAAAGATACCCCACATCCAAAGACAAAGGGGAAGCCACAGTGAGACAGAAGGAGGGGCACAATCACAATAAAATCAAATCCCAAAACCACTGGGTGGGTGACTCAAACGCTGGAGAACAATTATTCCACAGAAGTCCACCCACTGGAATGAAGGTTCTGAGCCCCACATCAGGCTTCCCAGCCTGGGGTCTGGCAATGGCAGGGGGAATTCCCAGAGAATCAGACTTTGAAGGCTAGTGGTATTTGATTGCAGGACTTCGACAGCACTGGAGAAACAGAGACTCCACTCTTGGAGGGCACACACAAAGTAGTGTGTGCATCAGGTCCCGGGGGGAGGAGCAGTGACCCCATAAGAGACTGAACCAGACCTACCTGCTAGTGTTGGAGGGTCTCCTACAGAGGTGGGAGGTGGCTGTGGCTCACTGAGGGGACAAGGACACTGGCAGCAGAAGTTCTGGTAAGTACTCCTTGGTGTGAGCCATCCCAGAGTCTGCCATTAGCCACATGGAAGAGCCTGTAGGTTTCAGTGCTGGGGTGCCTCAGGCCAAACAACCAACAGGGAGGGAACTCAGCCCCACCCATCAGCAGACAAGCAGATTAAAGTTTTACTGAGCTCTGCCCACCAGAGCAACAGCCAGCTCTGCCCACCACCAGTCCCTCCCATCAAGAAGTTTGCACAAGCCTCTTAGATAGCCTCATCCATGAGAGGGCAGACAGCAGAAGCAAGAAGAGCTACAATCCTGCAGCCTGTGGAACGAAAACCACATTCACAGAAAGATAGACAAAATGAAAAGGCAGAGGACTATGTACCAGATGAAGGAACAAGATAAAACCCCAAAAACATAACTAAATGAAGTGGAGATAGGCAACCTTCCAGAATAAGAATTCAGAGTAATGATAATGAAGATGATCCAGGACCTCAGAAAAAGAATGGAGGCAAAGATCGAGAAGATGCAAGAAATGTTTAACAAAGACCTAGAAGAATTAAAGAACAAACACCTAGAAGAATTAAAGAACAAACAGAGATGAACAATACAATAACTGAAATGAAAAATACACTAGAAGGAATCAATAGCAGAATAACTAAGGCAGAAGAATGGATAAGTGACCTTGAAGACAGAATGGTGGAATTCACTGCTGTGGAACAGATAAAGAAAAAAGAATGGGGCTTCCATGGTGGCGCAGTAGTTGAGAATCCAGAGAAAGGACTCGAGAAAATATTTGAAGAGATTATAGTCAAAAACTTACCTAACGTGGGAAAGGAAATAGCCACCCAAGTCCATGAAGCACAGAGAGTCCCAGGCAGGATAAACCCAAAGAGAAGCATGCCAAGACACATGATAAACTGATAAAAATTAAAGACAAATTATTAAAAGCAACAAGGGAAAAATAACAAATAACATACAAGGGAACTCCCATAAGGTTAACAGCTGATTTCTCAGCAGAAACTCTACAAGCCAGAAAGGAGTGGCATGATATATTTAAAGTGATGAAAAGGAAGAACCTGCAACCAAGATGACTGTACCTGGCAAGGATCTCAGTCAGATTCGATGGAGAAATCAAAAGCTTTACAGACAAGCAAAAGCTAAGAGAATTCAGCACCACAAAACCAGCTCAACAACAAATGCTAAAGGAACTTCTCTAAGTGGGAAACACAAGAGAAGAAAAGGACCTACAAAAACAAACCCAAAACAATTAAAAATGGTAATAGGAACATACATATTGACAATTACCTTAAATGTCAATGGATTAAATGCTCCAACAAAAAGATACAGGATCACTGAATGGAAACAAAAATAAGACCCATATATATGCTGTCTACAGGAGACCCCCTTCAGACCTAGGGACACATACAGACTGAAAGGGAGGGGATGGAAAAAGACATTACATGCAAATGGAAATCAAAAGAAAGCTGCAGTAGCAATACTCATATCAGATAAAATAGACTTTAAAATAAAGAATGTTACAAAGAAAGTCACTACATAATGATCAAGGGATCAATCCAAGAAGAAGATATAACAATTATAAATATATATGCACCCAACATAGCACCTCAAT
>NC_041215.1:76274619-76276948 GCF_002837175.3 Physeter macrocephalus
CCTCACTTACACCAATGGACAGATCATCCAAACAGAAAATTAATAAGGCAACACAAGCTTTAAATGACACAATAGACCAGATAGATTTAATTGATATTTATAGAACATTCCATCCAAAAACAGCAGATTACACTTTCTTCTCAAGTGCACACGGAACATTCTCCAGGATAGATCACATCTTGGGTCACAAATCACGCCTCGGAAATTTAAGAAAATTGAAATCATTTCAAGCATCTTTTCCGACCACAGTGCTATGAGATTAGAAATCAATTACAGGGAAACAAAGATCAATAAAACTAAAAGCTGGTTCTTTGAGAACATAAACAAAATTGATAAATATTTAGCCAGACCCATCAAGAAAAGGAGGGAGAGGAATCAAATCAATAAAATTAGAAATGAAAAAGGAGAAGTTACAATGGACACCGCAGAAATACACAGCATCATAAGTGACTACTACAGGCAACTCTATGCCAATAAAATGGACAGCTTGGAAGAAATGCACAAATTCTTAGAAAGGTATAACCTTCCAAGACTAAACCAGGAAGAAATAGAAAATATGAACAGACCAATCACAAGTAATGAAATTGACACTGTGGTTAAAAATCTCCCAAGAAACAAAAGTCCAGGATCAGATGGCTTCACAGGTGAATTCCATCAAACATTTACAGAAGAGTTAACACCTACCCCTCTGAAACTCTTCCAAAAACTTGCAGAGGAAGGAACACTCCCAAACTCATGCTATGAGACCACCTGCAGAAAAAGCTTTTGACCAAATTCAACACCCATTTGTGATAAAAACTCTCCAGAAAGTGGACACAGAGGGAACCTACCTCAACATAATAAAGGCCATATATGACAAACCCACAGCAAACATCATTCTCAGTGGTGAAAAACTGAAAGCATTTCCTCTCAGATCAGGAACAAGACAAGGATGTCCACTCTCGCCTCTCTTATTCAGCAGTTTTGGAAGTCCTAGCCATGGCAATCAGAGAAGAAAAATAAAAAAAAGGAATACAAATTGGAAAATAAAAAGTAAAACTGTCACTGTTTGCAGGTGACATGATACTATATAGAGAGAATGCTAAAGATGCCACCAGAAAACTACTAGAGCTAACCAATGAATTTGGTAAAGCTGCAGGATACAAAATTAATGCACAGAAATCTCTTGCATTCCTATACAGTAAAAACAGAAGATCAGAAGAGAAATTAAGGAAACAATCCCATTCACCATTGCAACAAAAAGAATAAAATACCTAGGAATAAACCTACCTATGGAGGTAAAAGACCTGTACTCAGAAAACTATAAGACACTGATGAAAAAAATCAAAATGACACAAACAGATGGAGAGAAACAGAAATATAGATCCATGGAACAGGATAGAAAGCCCAGAGATAAACCCACGCACCTATGGTCAACTAATCTATGACAAAGGAGGCAAGGATATACAATGGAGAAAAAACAGTCTCTTCAATAAGTGGTGCTGGGAAAACTGGACAGCTACATGTAAAAGAATGAAATTAGAACACTCCCTAACACCATGCACAAAAATAAACTCAAAATGGATTAGAGACCTAAATGTAAGACCAGACACTATGAAACTCTTAGAGGAAAACATAGGAAGAACACCCTTTGACATAAATCACAGCAAGATCTTTTTTGATCCACCTCCTAGAGTAATGGAAAAAAAACAAAAATAAACAAATGGGACCTAATGAAACTTAAAAGCTTTTGCACAGCAAAAGAAACTATAAATAAAACGAAAAGACAGCCCTCAGAATGAGAGAAAATATTTGCCAACGAATCAACTGACAAAGGATTAATCTCCAAAATATATAAACAGCTCATGCAGCTCATTGTTAAAAAAACAACCCAATCCAAAAATGGGCAGAAGACCTAAATAGACATTTCTCCAAAGAAGACATACAGATGGCCAAGAGGCACATGAAAATGTGCTCAACATCACTAATTATTAGAGAAATGCAAATCAAAACTACAATGAGGTATCACCTCCCACTGGTCAGAATGGGCATCACCAGAAAATCTATAAACAACAAATACTGGAGAGGGTGTGGCAAAAAGGAAGCCCTCTTGCACTGTTAGTGGGAATGTAAATTGATACAGGCACTATGCAGAACAGTATGGAGGTTCCTTAAGAAACTAAAAATAGAATTACCATATGACCCAGTAATCCCACTACTCAGCATACACCCAGAGAAAACCATAATTCGAAAAGCCACATGCACCCCAACGTTCATTGTAGCACTATTTACAATAGCCAGGTCATGGAAGCAACCTAAATGCCCAACAACAGACGAATGGATAAAGAAG
>NC_041215.1:76277292-76314090 GCF_002837175.3 Physeter macrocephalus
ATATACACTAATATGTATAAAATAGATAACTAATAATAACCTGCTGTATTAAAAATATAATAAATTTCAAAAAAAAATTCGTATGCTGAAACCTAGGCCCCAGTGTGATGGTATTTGGTGGTGGTGCCTTTGAGAATTGATTAGGTCATGAGGATGGAGCCCTCATGAATGGGATTAATGCCCTTGTAAAACATACCCCAGAGAGCTTGCTTGCCTCTTCTGCCTTGTAAGGACACAGTAAAAAGATGGCTGTCTATGAACCAGGAAGCAGGCTCTCACCAGACACCATATCTTCCAGCACCCTAATCTTGAATTTCCCAGCCTCCAGGACTGTGAGAGATAAATTTCTGTTGTTTAAGCCACCCAGTCTATGGTATTCTGTTATAGCAGATGGAACAGACTAAGACATCGTCCTTATATGGAAATGCAATTGATATTTTGCACTTGAGATCCATCAACTTTGCTAAATTTACTCATTAATTCCAATAACGTATCTGTAGATAATTTTGGATTTTCTACATACACAATCTCTGCAAATAACTATAGACTTTTTCTTCCTTTTCAATATTTATACTTTGTTTTTTCTTGACTTACTACCTGTTTCAGTTAGTTATTGGTGCACTATAAACCACTGGAATCAACCACGTATTTCTCACAACTCCTATGGGTTGGCTGAGTGTTTCTGTTGATTTGTGAAACCTATGATTTTTCTCCTTTATTTTGTTAAATAGTGAGTTATACTAGTTTTCTAATGTGAATAAATCTTGCATTCTTACAATATATATAACTCTATCGTGTTGTATTATCCTTTTACATATTGCTGCATTTGATTTGTTATTTTAAAAAAATGTTTATAGCTATGCTCATGATAAAATTAGCATGTAAAACTTTTATTCTCATAATATCCAATTTGTCTTTCTTAGGAAAAGGTGGTGTAAGAATGACATCAATTCCTTCTTAAAATTTTTTAAATTCACTAAGGGAGCTATTTGTGCCTGCAGTTTTTTTTGTTGTTGTTTTTGGTTTTTTTTAAGTTTTGGCCACAGCACGTGGCATGTGGGATCTTAGTTCCCAGACCAAGGGATCCACAGAGTCTTAACCACTAGACTGCCAAGGAAGCGCATGCCTTCAGTTTTTTATAAGGGGAAAATTTTAATTATGGATTAAATTTCCTTAATAACATGACTATTCATATTTTCTATTTCTTCCTGTGTCAGTTTTGGTAAGTTTCATTTTTCAAGGAATTTGTCCATTTCTCCTACATTTTCAAATTTGGTTAGTATTGTTCAAAATATATCTTAAGGTATTTTTAATATTGTAGAATCTATAGTAATGTCCCCTTTTTCATTTGTGATGGGGATAATGTGTGTTCTCTCTCTTTTTCCATGACTAGTCTTATTAGTCTTTTAAGGAAAACAACTTTTGATTTTGTTCATCTTTTTTATTACCTATTTGATTTCTATTTCACTAACCTTTACTCCTTTACTTATTATATCTTTTCTTTGATATAATTTGCCATTATTTTTCCTAACTTCTTAGAATTTTAAGACTTCCTTTCTAATACATTCATTTAAGCTATCATTTCCCTCTAAGTATGAAATTAGCAGCAACATACAAGTATTTTTATTATTATTGGACTCAAAACATGTTTCAAATATTCATTCCTTTTTTTGACCTTTTTTTATGAGATTTTTGGAATTTTATTTATTAATTTCTAAACATACAGGCATTTTCTCTTCTTTTTGTTGTTGAACCTAGCTTAATTGTGTTATGGCCAGAGAACTAATTCAGTATGATTTGTTGAGACTTTATGGCCCAGCATATGATCTTTTTGGATAAAACTTTTATAAATATTCCATATATGCTTTAAAATTAGATGTATTCTGCAGCCTTCAATATACGCACAGTAGTTCAAGTTTGATAACTGTCATCTTCCCCATACTTACTGATTTTTTGACTGCTTCTTCTGTTAGTTATTAAGAGAAGTATGTAAAATCTCCCTCTATGATTATGAATTTGCCTATTTCTCCTTTTATTTTTGTATATTTTTTTCTTTGTATATTTTGAGGCTATGTTACTAGGTATATACACACACTTTTATCATTCTCTTGTGGCTACCCAAGAAATTACAATGTGTACCCTTGACTTATCAAATCTAATGTTACTTTTGCTACTTATACCCTCTTCTTAGATCACGCAAGAATCCAAGGACCTTAAAACACTATCTGTAGTTATCTATCTATCAGTCTATCTGTCTGTCTATCTATCTATCTATCTACATTATATACATTCTTCCTTGATTATATTGCCACTGTTATGGTGTATCTCAATTTCATATACATTTTATGTCCCACAGGATGTTATTATTGCTTTCATTTCTCTTCATTTCTTCCCACATCTCTGACCTTCTATTCTAGAATCTGTTTCCTTCTGCCTAAATAGCACTCTTGAGTGTTTCCTTTAGTGTGAGTCTGCTGCTGTAAGTTTTTGCTTAACTGAAAATGTCATCATTTCACCTTAATTCTTGGAGGATATTTTTGATGAGTGTAGAATTCTATATTGGCAGTTATTTTCTCTTAGAACTTTAAAGGCAGCACTTTATCTTCTGGTCCTCATTGTATCTGATGAAAGGTCAGTTGTAAGCCAAATTGATGTTCCTTTGAAGGTAATCTGTCTTTTTCTGTGACCACTTTTTTTTGTGTATGTGTGGTACGCAGGCCTCTCACTGTTGTGGCCTCTCCCGTTGCGGAGCACAAGCTCCGAACGTGCAGGCTCAGCGGCCATGGCTTATGGGCCCAGCCACTCCGCGGCATGTGGGATCTTCCCGGACTGGGGCACGAACCCACGTCCCCTGCATCGGCAGGCAGACTCTCAACCACTGCGCCACCAGGGAAGCCCTGTGACCACTTTTAAGGTTTCCTCTCTCTGTGGTTTCCAGAAGTTTTACTATGATGTGGTTCTCATTCGTGTTTTCTTACTCTCTTGGTTATTATTTATTGCATGCTGGAAATTATATTTGCAAAATTATTTGTAAAGGTAATTTGAGGCCCAGGATAGTATTGTCTTCCTCCATAAAACAGTAATATTTGCTGGGGGCATGAACAAATCAGGACCACTTTATTCCAACTTCAGAGCCTGGGATGGTTGGAAACGGACCTGCAGTCCCTGTGAGAGCAGTCTGCATCTGGTTCCGTCTCTGCTAGAGGGGAGTTCTTTGCAATCCCAAGTCAGAGTACGTGTGTGTGTTGCAGGGGTAGGTGTTCAAGACTCCAGCTTTTGTCCACTTGACCCCGCACTGCACAGCCTAACAGCTTCTCCTTAGTTGTCTCTTCTGGAATTGGCAAATGTCTCCCAGAAGAAAAGTTGCCCCCAGCACTCAGGTATCCTCTCGGAATTTCTGTCCTCTCCTAGACCTTGGTTCAGTATTTTTTCACTCTCGTGCTAGCTTTCCAGTGCCTTCAGTCAGGTATATATATATTTTTTTTTAAATTTTTATTTTATTAAGTTTTTAAAAATAATCTTATACAATTTTTAAAGGTTACATTCCATTTACAGTTATTACAAAATATTGGCTATATTCCCTGTGTTGTACAATATATCCTTGAGCCTATCTTACAACCAGTAGTTTGTACTTCCCACTCCCCCATCCCTATATTGCCCCTTCCCCTCTCCCCACTGGTAACCACTAGTTTGTTTTCTATATCTGTGAGTCTGCTTCTGTTTTTGTTATATTCACTAGTTTGTTGTATTTTTTAGATTCCATATATAAGTGATATATTTCAGTATTTGTCTTCTTTTGTCTGACTTATCAGGTTTATTTTAAATTTTGTCCTAACTTACTATTTGGCCTCAAAAGAAAGGCAGTTTGAATCACTTAGTCCTTTATGACTGGAAGCAGATACCTTCTTCTATCTACTTTTCGTCTTCCAGAAATATGTTAAAATCTTTTCCCTTGATAATTCCCTCTTCCATTCTCATCATTACTTTGAGTTTATTCTTTTTTGTTCTTCTTTACTGCCATTTAAATGAGGTCTCAAGAAATAGGAGATAAAAATATGTGCATGCTTTATCTGCTATGTTGTAACCTGTCCTGCTTAAAGTTATTTAAATGATTTTAAATTATTTACAAATATTAGTATTTGAACTTTTATTTTTACAGCAGCTTTATTGAGATGTAATTCATACTGTACAATTCACCCTTTTAAAGTGTACAGTTCAATATTTGAACTATTATTAAAAATAAATGATTTGTTCTACACCTCATGACTAACCTCCAGATATTACTGTTTTTAGACACTATCATTGAGCTGATCTAGGAGCTCACAATATAGGAAGGAAGTTGTGACATGTGCATAAATATTTACTAGGAAATGGCAGAGTAAGTAAGGTCAGAGCAGGTACCATAAAGGAATGCTTCATGAAGGAATCAGTGTTCATCCTGAATCTTAAATGGTGGATACAGCAGAGATGGGCAGAGGTAGGACAGACTGGCATCCAATAAAGTGGGACTCAAGGGATGCTGCTATAGCCCTGGTGTGAACTAGAAAAAAAAGTAACTCCTCCCTCCCCATCCCAAGCACCCTTATGCAACTTGAACAACCAAAAGTGTCCCAGAAGAGCCCCATCAATCTGAAGCAGCAGGAAAATTCAGGTCCTGTTCTGGCTTGATTAGAGCGTAGAATACGTATAAGAGGTAAAACGGGAGACATTGATTATGGAGGACTTTGAATGCTGTGCTAGGGAGTCTGTACTCTCCTGGGCAAAAAGAAACCAACGGGGACTTTGTTCAGACGGATGCCATGAACAGAGCTAGGATTTGGCAAAAGTTTGTTGGCAGTAGAGTGAAGGGGAGAAGTGAGAGGCACGATCAGCTGGAAGACTTACACGGTAGTTCAGCAAAAGACAATGAAGACCTGAGTAAGAGTAACAGAAGAGGGTATGAAACCAATACCTCTTGCAAAACTATCATTTACATATTGGGTGGTAGGGGGTGGGAAAGGAAGGGATGGGGAGGGATAAATTAAAGATGACCCTATGCAGAAGAAATGGAACTGCTCTATAATTTATTAACTCGATGTTTGGGACAGTCACTTTAGTTTCCTGTGGCTGCAGACTACTTCTCCAGAAATTTAGTAGGAGAAAGAAGGAAAAAGGTGGAGAGGTAATTCAGGAGATAGTAGGATTGTCCAGATTTTTAGGATGGAAACAATCAGAGGCTGAAGAGAAGGATTAGGATCGAGGTTTAGAGTGAAGACAGGAGAGATTAAACTTTTTATGTTAATGAAGTAGGTGAGGTTCAAAAGTAAAAAATCATTGTAATAACTGGACTGCACTGGACATTAAAGCCATCATTGAAAGGTAGTTTGTTCAGGGCTGTGTGTGTTGTAGTTTCACACTGCTAACGTTGCTTTGTGGGATTTCATAAGGTATTTATTGCCAGCTCCCTGATGACAGTTAACATAACCTTCAAGAGAGAGACTGTTATATCATAGATATCACTTTAGATATACATTTCAAAGTTCACAGACTATTTCCTAAAATAAATGTTTGGGGATTTCTTCTTTTTTAAATTACATAATTACATATGTTGCCCCTTTTCTATATAGCTATTATTAAATTACATTAGTCTTCATCCTAAGTCAAATTTGTGTGAAGTAGAAAATTTAAAGGGATGTTGAGATATTTCCTCTTAAATATTTTCTTATTTGTGTCCATGTCTCATTCATAGAACTGTGTCTAATCATACCGAGTGGTTAGAATCATTTGATCCATTGAGGACCTCTCAATAAAGTCAGACTAGTTATTGATCAGGCTAACTGGTTGAATGACTGACCTGGTCATCAGTTCAGACTGTGTCTATGTGTAAACACCAGTTTGGCTGTTTTTACTGAGGGGCCCAGCCAAATCAGGTTTTCAGTGTATTCAAATTATGTTAAAGATAGAGAAGGATTTTGTGCATTTACACATGACATACATGAACCATACATGGGGAGAGCCTATGCTTAATTTATTTACTTGCGTAATGCTTCCCACTTATGTAAACCTCTGATGTTTACTGTTCTCCAAACCAGCCCCTTGATCAATGGCAGCAAAGAATGCTAGTCTTTTTTTTTTTTTTTGGCTGCATTGGGTCTTTGTTGCTGCACGTGGGCTTTTCTTTAGTTGCGGTGAGCAGGGCCTACTCTTAGTTGCAGTGCGCAGGCTTCTCATTGCAGTGGCTTCTCTTGTTGCAGAGCATGGGCTCTAGGCATAATGATTTCAGTAGTTGTGGTTCTCGGGCGCTAGAGCGCAGGCTCAGTAGTTGTGGCTCACAGGCTTAGATGCTCCGCGGCATGTGGGATTTTCCCGGACCAGGGCTCGAACCCGTGTCCCCTGCATTGGCAGATGGATTCTTAACCACTGTGCCACCAGGGAAGCCAAGAATGCTAGTCTTTTGAGTCACACAGGAATGTCTTCTTCATTCACACACGCTTGTGGTTTTACTGGGCCACGTATAGTTCAAAACAAAAGGAGGGGAACAAAAATAAAACAATAGAAGTTTGCCACTCACCCTACAGTGTTAAAAACAGAAAATATTTCTACTAATTAACATTCCCTTGACAACATTGGATGGTTGGATGTCACTTGCTGGTCTATGGACATAAAAATGACATGTCACTGCCCTATATATACAAAGGGTCTATTTTGCAACAGTAAGAAGACTTAGAAAATCCGTAGGCCAATCTACTGTTTTTACAGATGACAGAGCAGAGATCCAGTGACTTGCTCAGGGGTTACACAGTGAGTCAGTAACAGAGTAGAGACAAGAATCTAAGTCAGTTTATTCTACTTTCTGGTACTTTCTGTACCAAACTGTCAGCCTTCCCAGTGATGTCGTACTATCTAGGACCTGCCTCATTCGTACACACAGCAAATAACCTACTTAGAAAAGAGATGTTCTTCTTTCCAAAAATATTTCTTTAATTCTCCCAAAATGTAAGATGTTGATACCAGACATAGTGCCTTGCAAGAACTCAACAGATATTTACAGATATAATCTGAGGACATCTAAAGCCATTATTGGAATTTAAATATTTAATGCATTTATTTAATGCAATTTCACTGGCATTCTCCTATCTAATCTTCACACCAGCTGTGTTAAGCAGGTGAAAAGCATAAACGTAAAGCTCAGAAAGGTTACGTTTACCTGACCCTGGTCAGAGAGCTAGGAGGAAGGAGCTATCTGCAAATCTAGGTGTATCAGAGTCCTAAACCATGGCTCTTTCCAGGAGCCAAGCAGCCTGCATTTCACTGCCCGTTAACTGATAGTTAAATGACAATCTCCCTGGGGCCAGATAACTAAAACTCAGCTTAATATAAAATATGCTCATGCTTTCATGTAATTTTTATCTGAGAATAATATAACTGGCATGTATTGAGTACCCATTATGTGCCAAGTCCTGTGCTTTACCCCTAACACTCCATTTAATCTTCACAGTAACCTGTTAGATAGATGTTATCATCATCATTAGTAGCATTTTCATAGGAAACCAAGGTGTGGAAATGTTCAGTGGAGCTCAGTGGGGCAGAGTTGGGAAAAAACTTGAAGCCTTCAGACAACTATTAACTTATGAAATATGAAATTACTGGAGGTCTTGAGGCAGTGTGGAATAACCTCCGCAGGGATTTGCAGAGAAATTCCTGATTTCTTGGTGAAAATTTGCAAAGCAATGGGGAAAATGATGGTGAGCCTTCTGTTTGGAGACCACCTAAGCCATCTTTTATCCCAAAGAAGAGTGCATTAAACTATTGTTACAATCTACACTTCTGTTGTGATTCGTTTCTCAGATGAGCTAACTTCTGAGAGTTGGTGCTGAAACAAGGAACCAGGAAAAACAAGTTTTTTGGAGATTGACGGGCAGTAAAAAGTCTGAGGCATGTTGTGCAAAGACAGCTATTGGCAGTAGTTCTGACTGTTAGAACCTAAACTAAAAAACCCAGGCAAATATCCAACCGTTGTACAAATGTAACTCTAAATTCACAGTGTCTTTATTTTCAAAAGGCTTTCGTTAGAAATAGCATGCTGTTCCTATGTCACACAATATATTTGGTTAACAGTCACTTCTGCTTTCATTCACAGAACATTCAGACTGAAAAAACAAAGACTAAAACTCATCAGCCTTTTGCCTCCGCTATTTGGTATTTAATATCCAGGTAGTAAAATAAATAATATGGACTTTCTTAACTACTGATATGCAGAATTATTCCCAACCGTGGCCATGCAGGGAAATGGCATTTCTCAAGGCTAGTGGTTGACATACTATAGCCTCTGGGCTGTATGTGGCCCATAGCCTCTATTTATAGATAGTTTTATTGATGTACAGCCACACCCATTCATTTGCATGTTGTCCATCTCTGCTTTCACACCGTAACAGCAGCGTTAGGTCAGCATGACAAAACCCTCATGGCCCACAAAATCTAAAATATTTACTATCTACCCTTTACAGAAAAAGTTTGCCAACCCCTGCCCTAGACTGTTACTCAGAGAAATGGAGGGGAAACTTTTTTCTAACCACTTTCCAACCATTCTGGGGGGACATCAAATAGGTTTAGCCTAGTGAAAAATTCTTGGACCAAAAACTTAGTAAAATGTTTCTGTTGCCCTTTTTTTTTAAGTTGTGTGATTAATACTCTAATATATAAATTGGACTGTGGAATATGAGCCTTATTGATCGTTGACTGTGGGAAGAAGGAGGACAGTATGGGATGCTGAACAGCTCACCAAGCAACTTAAGAAAAGAGGGGAGAAAACATGATCGAAGGGGCCAGAGAGGGAAGGAGCTGGGAAGGAATCCCTTCAGAACTGTAGTTTCCTGCTCTGTCCAGTGAGGGCACTGGTCTTCTCCATGGGGCCGATGCCTGGGTTTCCAGGGACCCTCAATCAGTAGCTTCCTTGGCTTTTCCTGAACCAGCATGAAATCCCAAGACTTTATGTCCTGAAATCTAACATCCTACATTCACTCCCAGATCTGGATGTGTTCTTGAATTCTGCCATCAGCAACCATCAAACCACTGAAGCATCTATTCAGTAGACTAGGTCTTTCCAGTTACTTACTTCTATAACTAAACATCTTTAGTTTGTATATGTATAATCTGTCTGGGTGACTTAGCAACTTTTAAAAAATTATTAGCAAATTCACATCTCTTCCCCAATATTTATACATACAAGCTAGATATAACAGGAAATAATTCTCATTAAACACTGCAAGAATCCAAAATTCTATAAGGCCTCAGCAGTATATTTCTGGCAGTATATCCTTAATAACTAACTGCAGACAAACGTATGCATCTTGGATCAGGTTAGTTTCTTGTTATATGTAGTGATGATCATCTCAACAGAAGCAATATCAGTTAGTGAAGAAATGTTTGAGAGATTTAATTGGAATAGTATGAAAGCACTTGGTTCAGTTCCCATATTCACTGGGGTTCACTTCTTTCCCCCTGCAAATAGGAAGTGGGGGGGAAGTAGGTGTCACTGATGTTAAAAATTAATCTTGATTTTGTTTCTTGGCCTTCCTGACCTCTCCACCCCCATCTGAAGACTGAAGCCATCATAATGACACACCACACTAAGGGTATCCTTAGGAATAAAAGGCTGGAGACAAGGTCATGATTTATAATAGAAACACTTCTCCCTGATCATCGTATTGTAAGCTCCAGTTGACCAAGTTATGTCATGGCAAGTTAAGTGTATAATTCATTTCTTTGGGGGAAACCAGTCCTATGATAATGGTACATTTTATGTGCACTCTGTCAGCAGGTACTACTTTGGTAAAGAGGCCATATCACTAAGACATTTATAGAACCAGATTTGATGTATCTAAGCAATTGATTCTTCTCTTTGGTGATCTATTATTATTATTGTGAAGGCATGCAAGCTGATGCTGGATTTCAGGACTTCAGAAATAGACTGAAAAGGGAAAAAGTTCCATCGTCATCTGGACATTGTCTGTGGCACACCAGTCATCATTGGGCTTTTTCCAAATAGCATCAGCATGTTCCCCGAGTCTCAGAAGGACAGTGTCCAGACTAAAACCTCCACTTATCAGTCGTTTGTGTGGGCTGTATAGACATAGCTCCATACCATAACTCATAGGAAGAAGAGGGGAAATCCTTTAACATACAGGATAAATGCTTGCTAAATTAACTTTCTCTGACTTACAGTATATAGGACTTTCTGTGGTTCAAATAAAATTCCCTCTGAATTGTCAAGATCTTATTCATGAATAAGAAGAGTCTTATTAACTTTAGTGGCTTTTCCAAATTAAGGGTTCAGCAAAATAAGACCTGTTCTCAGAGCCTGAGTGCAGCAATTCATTCTCTACTCTCATAAAGCGGTGTGTTTATTAGTTTGTAATGTAAGTCAGCTATGAACTACAGTGCTTTTATTAGTAACAGTTTTCCTTACTGGAGTCCATTTTATATCAGTAATATTTTATATTGAATAAAGTATGCTTTCCTTTTGAAAAGCTATATAATTTAGGTCTTATACAAAGTCAGACTGTCCACAGCACAAATATACACCCATTCTAAAGTAATGAAATATACCTGCACTAGTGCCATTATACAAAACAGTGTAAAACAGCACAAGTGTTTTACCATGTAGTCCACAAACTGAAAACTACATGGGAAACATTTGGGAAAAGAACATGAAAAATTGGGGGAAAAACAAGATGGGTGTCTGTCCCTAATTCCTAATAGTGAATGTCCTTACCTTTAGACCTTTCTCTGTTATTGGGTAAGAGGAGAGAGATCAAGGTAAAAATAACAAGGAATAAGGACAGACAAGGCTAAGATGAAAGAAAGTTTGCCAACTGCCTGCCAGGTGGGAAAATCCTTACAATTCATGAGCATCTGAATTGCCCAAGATTTTTTACAGAGAGACATAAGTTATACATAGAAGATAAATTTCCTGTGTATTGAACTCAAAAACATCTCTAAGACCACCTAGTGTTATTTTTTAATGTATGAATACATATATCTCCCTTTTTACTTTATAATCTGAGCTAGAGAAAATTTACTGCAGAATTATTATCCAGGCCTCATTACCTCGTGATTAATTAGCTAACATTTGTAAAGTGCTTTGAAGATGAAAAGCATCATATAAATGCTAAGAATTATTAAATAATATGAGAGGAAAACCATAAAACACTTACATCGTTAACATTAATTTGTATTTTATCTTTTCTTATTATCTGCTCCCTAGCATTTGACATTTGGGGCTGAACTATATATAAAGGCTGAGGGAGTTGCCACATTTATTATAGCTATGAACGGTAGTATTAACCTGGCTGCAAATTAATACTTGCCAAAAATGAGTCCTCAAGTGGAAACAAATTAACTGTCCTGATCAGCACTTATACTGGTTGAACAGTTAACTAGTTAAACATTTTGTCCCCTCCAGCAGTTAAAGGAAAAGCTGTATTAATTAAGAAGCAATTAATAAACATTTCTGCTTTATTTAAAACAATGAAAAATATACAAATGAATAGTAAGATCAGTCAAACAATTTTGGCATGAAACATGATTCTACTTTGCACCCACTGTCTAGCTGCAGATCCCGCCGCTGAATAGCTTAGGACAGTATATTATGGGTATATTATGTAGCGTTGACTGTTCCCTACTCTTTGCTGTCATCAAAGCGAGTTAAACTTTTCTTGAAGCTGCATTTCTACTCCCTGTCATTGCACCTCCTCCCTCCCCCAATCCTAAATGGACAGAAGGACAGACAGAGGCAAACCTGCCTTAGAAGGTCTTTGGCAGCCTGCCAGGGACTGATCTACAAGGAAGGAAAAGCCATAGTCAAATATTCTTGAAATATGCCGTATCATGAAAGCTTTTAATAAAACAGGAAATAATAGATCAAGTACATTCAAAGTATTTGCAAAGTGTTTAATTGGGTAAAGGCAAGTCAAACTCTTCTCATCACAGCAACATCCTTATTGTAAAGCCAACTTCAGTAATACTAAAGTTAATCCCAAGTCCTGTTACAGGAAACTCATCCTTATTAAAGTAACATTAAGTGCTCCCTTTTTATTGATCTTCCCCTTCAGCTTAATGATAGAAACTTACTGATGTTTTAATAATAACCTCACAAGCTTTATCTCATCTTACTTTGCCTTGGTACTAAAAGATGCAGTGGAAACTAACTTAGCATAAACATTTTGCAGATGTCTTTAAAGGCCAGGGGAAAAAAAAGATTCAATTGAGCTGCGCGTTAACAAAGATGGCTGAAAAACTAAAAGATAAAAGGGAGGCTCCAGTGTGAACATCAAAGAATCATTAATGACAAGAAATACCATTAGGGTTAGCATCTCTTTTGTTTCAACCCTCTCACACCTGCAATGTGTGGTGAGCTAAGCCTTTGTTCCAAAATCTGAATTACCTCCATTAGCATTTATAGAAAATGCTATAAATGGTTGCAAAACAACAGAAACATACTTTTGGCTCTTCCCTTTTGCTTGAAAAGTCAGAAATTAGGTGTCTGTGGATTCTCTTCTAGTTGCTGGGTGTAACTATAGAGACTATAGAGGTGTAGGGTAATGGTTGCAAATAAGCTTGGTTGAAATGTGAGAATAGCTTTGTAACTAAAAAAGAGAGGTAATAGAAGCAACGCTGAGAAGCACACATAAGCAGCTCAGGCATTAGCAATAGCAAAATCAGAGCGTGAAATTCAGATTAGCCCTCCCCAGGCTGTGAGAGGAAGGGGGTATTGCAAGACTTGGCATGGCTAAAGGTGTAACCTGTTTTATTTGGCCCCTGAAAAATTTTAACAGATGGTGGGACCAGCTGTCTTTTTCAGCCATTTAATAAACTCTTCGGTGGTAACAGTTTGGAAAGTGGGGGTTTTTTGTTTTAGGCCAGAGGAGAAAATAAAGAAATCTGTCCCAAATTGTCTTTGCCAAGTAGTAAAGCCTGGAAACATTATGAAAAGTTAAAGGGGAAAAATCTAATCAACTAGCTTATTGTCATTGTATCTTTTAAGGAATTTGTTCAAAAACAAATTCCTCTCTGCCAAATTAGATGACTAACTACCAGCAAAATGTATTTTGTATCGGTATCTTTATCTAGGATTGGGTCCTTATATGGGATTTTATTTTGGGTCTTTCAAAAAGAGCTGCCTGGTTATTGTGTTTAACGCTCATTGACAAATAACACTTTAAGGCAAGTATGCACAGCATTACAAAATGAAGCAAACTAAACATTTATTAGAAGTTAGTACTCATAGGCAGTAAATACTTTGTCATAATGAATGAAGGGGTGAATACCCTCCAACTTACATCATTAGTCTAAAATGGCATAGAATCCTCCATCATGTCGGGTAAATTACAGAGCCCAGCTCCAGACCACAGGGAATGGGAACAATGTTCATGTCAAGTTATTTTCAGGACAGGACCTAAGAGATTTTCTTTCCTGCCTAAAATATTTTGTAAAATTGGCATTTTTTTCCCACTAAACAGCAACTCTCAATTATGGGAGAGAGAGTTTGTTTATAAAGCATCTCCCGTGATTGGCCACAAACACAACTCTTTTTGAAAATTTCCATGATTCCTGGCTGAGCAACAGGCACTCTCATTTGACAAAGCTTTATTTTGTCCACAGGCCTGTTATAGATCCTAGAGTGTTTGTCTCAAATAAATTGCAACAATAAAATATAAATTCTTATTAAATTAGGAGAAACGAGACACACCTTTTTAGATGCCCAAAGCATATGCAATATTCATTTTATTTAGTAAATCTCTTTTGCTTAGCTTCCAGTTTGCCTCTTTGCAGGACTACTAGTGATGTATGGCTTCTAAAGAGTTAGCCAGGGGTAGGTGATGGAGAAAGGAATAATGAATAATTCTACCTGGAACAAGTTAGCTCAGTCATCTAGGATAAGTTCACTTATCCAGCTAGTCACCCAAATTAACAGAGTGCCATTTCTAATTCCCCAACTACCAAGATTTGTGAAATGCCCTAGATAAATTATAGTTCTTCCTTAGAGGGTACTTTCTGTAGTCTGTAACTCCAGATCACCATTCAGTCGATACATTTTTAATGAGCACCTACTATGGGCCAGGCACTGTGCCAAGAGCTGGAGATCCCGAGGTGAACAAGATACAAAAGACTCCTGCACTCTGAGAGCTTGTATAACCCCATAACTTCTTCACTGTATAAAGAGTGAGAGAAATGGTATAAAGACCTCCACCAACTAAAAAACATGTCTAAATGATGCAGATGAGTTTGACAGTTAAATGTCGGGGAGAACGAACTTGGCCTCCACTTTCAATGGAAAAGCATTCAGGAAGAGCGGTAGAAGCAATTGCATGTTCTTCCTAGAGATCCTTAGTAAAGCCTCTGGCTTTTCATTGTATCATTTTTGTTTTCCAGTCACTGGTTTCACACAGACATCATAAGGCCCTCACTAAACTATGATCATCCAGAAATTATATGCATTATCCTTACACATTACAGAGTGCTTTTCTAAATTATTGGGACTAAACAAGTAGGCAAAAAAATTTTTTTAATGGAGCTTTACTTTATAGAAACAGGAGCATTAACACTGCATCTGAAAACTAGGTTGATCTCATAACTGGAAGGCAGATTTTATTATTTAATTCCAGCCCCTACCTCCAAAATTTCAATACCTTTATTTCTTATAAGTCACAAGTACTAAAGTCAATCTAAACACTGACACCAATTCGCCAGTTTTTCCAGAATGTAGAAATGCAGCTCCCCATGAACACAAGAGAAGAATGAGGAAATTCATGGATTTTACAAGTGCTGAAAAATTCATCTGTTTCTTTAGAGAGTATTATACTTTTATTTTTCTTTGAATGGCATCAAATCAACGGGATATGGGAGTGGTGAACAACATGAAATTTGGGACTAGTTGCCATTTTAAATGTCTTTAGGTTAACAAAGTTAGGATCCCTGTCTATGGGTGAGGGAAGCATCCAGAGGTTGCTTAGACTTAGACTCCTACTGCCATGGCTGCCCAGCTCACCTCCACAGCTGCTGGGCAGGTCACCAGCAGTGGCTATGGCCCCAGCAGCGACCAGCAGGGTAGCCCATGGAAAAAGGAGTAAGTCTAGGAATAATCTCCATGACACCTAGGTAGCAGTTCTTGTCATGGACCAAGTCCACATATTTATGCTGCTTCCTTAATGCTCTCCCATAAATAAATGCTCTGACATCATTTTTCTTTCTAAGAAATCTCTCCTGATATAGTGAACTGTAACATTCCTAGCAGAGACAAAGCAAAATTTTATTCTAATGAAAAGCTGGGAATGATGAAATAATAAAGCCCATTAAAAGGTAATAAATAAATAAATATTGACATAAATTTCCTTAGAATTGTCAGGAAATGTCATTAATTTCAGAATTCTCCAAATATCCAGGAAACTCTGATATTCAAAAAAAGTGCAAGAACGCTTTATGTTTTTATTAGACATTTTCTAAGAAGATAAATTCTTTTCCTAAATTGTAAGATCAGTAACAGTTAAATTCTTAACACTTAAAGGACCAGTTTAACAAATTAGTTAACAAATTAGAAGTGCATGCAAAAATTAAATTATTTCGAGTTTAATTGCTATAATTAAAATAATTTAAAACATTCAAAAAGGATGAAATACTTGACAAATAGTTCTCAGTGTCATTAATAGCATTTGGAAGATATGTATTAAATATTTGCTGTGTGCCAGATAGAATGGTGAACAAAATAGATACCATTCATCTGGGACAAAGCGATAAAAAACAAACAAACAAAAAAAAACTGAAGGTGACAGGGAGGGAAAAAAAGAAGAAAACAAGAAATAGGAAAATAAAGAAGAAAGGAGGATTTTAAAATATGCTGTCAAATTTCCAAAAAATAACAGAATTTTACTGGCACCAGATTGGACAAATTTTGAAAATGCAACAGACAAGAAAAATATGAAATAAACACAACTATATGTAAGTATTTCTTAATAATAAAGCTGAAATTTCAAATCAGTGGAGAAATGATTCAATTAATTGTGCTGGGAAAATTAATTAAACTTTTGGAAAAAAGAAATTTCAGTTTTTGTCGAGAATTGTGAAGCTCTCACACTTTTACTCACTTGCACACTAACAAGTTAGCCTGCCATAGTTTCATGGATGTTGGCAAAAGACACAAGACTCCTGGGTCAGAGACAAAGTACAGTAGCAATAGCCAAAGGATCAGCATTGGCACTGCTTCCCTGAGCCCCAGTTCCCACAGGGCGATGCAAAGAGGGCCAGATGATACTTGCACATACAGTGGGGTGTATTACAGAGAGGAACCCCAAATTTAAGGAACTCTATTCTTTTGTAATAGGCAGTAAGCCTGCCTAACCTCTGACCTGAATGAGGCATTATCTTTATTACATTGGACAACCTATCAACCTACTCTCTGCTCCTAAGGGGACACTGTCCATATTTTCCCAGACTGATCACTGTGCAAACATCCCTGAAAACATAATTCAGAACAAAATCAGTCACTGCCTCTGCTCAGAAGAAGACGTGCAGCCACACAAGAGACACATGGAGAATTATCTCCCGACAGTCATTGACTAGTGTTTTATTTAAAAAGAATTCTAGGTAGATTAAAGAAAGAGTTCAGTGTAGAAAAAGAAGGAAAGAAAGAAAAAAGAAACTATAAAATCTAAGAGAAAATATATACAAATGCTTCCATAGTTTTTAGGAAGGGGGACCTTTCTAAACGTATTATCAAAGGCAACTTAAAGGAAAAAGAATAATGCATTTGACTACATAAAAATTTAAAGGCTCTCCACGTCAAAGACACCATACAATACATTCAATTGCACTGGTAGAATGGGGAGTTATTGTTTAATGTGCACAGAGTTTCAGTTTGGGAAGATGAAAAAGTTCTGGAGATGGATGATGATGATTGCACAACAATATGAATATACTTAATGCCACTAAACTCTAAAAAATAGTTAAAATGGTAATTTTTTTATGTTGTATGTAATTTTCAGTAAAAATATTTTTAATATTAAAATTCAAATATAAGCTAGAAGTAACATCTGTTGCATATATGATGAAGGCTAATATTCTTACTACTCTTCCATTGAATATGTATTGACTGTTATGATGCACTAAGAATACAATGGAAATCAAGACGTTGTAGTCTTGCTTTCAAGATCCATAATGAACTCCCACAGACTATTAACAAAAAACACCCCAAAGAAGAAATGAAGAAAACCAGCCATGCACAGGCAGTTCACAAAGAAGAATACAAATTTATACCTATGGAAAAGAGGGCAAACTCTAGTAATAAAACAGATTACAAATAAAATACTATTTTTACTTTCAGAATGGCAATTTTTTTCCTTGATTAAAATGCTCAGTGTTAGTGAGAATACTGGGCAATGTGCACTCTCAAGCTCTGCTGGTTGTAGTAAAAATTAGCACGGACTTCCTGGCCTGCCACCTAAGTGTACATGTCAAAAGCCTTAAGACAGCTTACCCTCACTCCTCATAGGCATGCATCCTGAGAGAATGGTCTGAGATACGTGCAAAATGTTGTTTTCCCCAGCATTGTATATAATAACAAAAAAACTAGAAACAATTTAAATATTCAATAGTAAGGTGTTAATTAGGTGTATTATAGTGTAGCCATACCATGGGATAATATAGTATAGTCTTTAAAATGGCTCAGAAAGATGGAAAAAGAAGGCTGGCTTTTAAAAAGTGCAAAATGACGCTATTTTCTATTTTAAAATAGGTCTCTGTAGCCATGAAAATTATTAGAAAGACATATCCTAGAAGGTTGTCAATGGTTGTCTTTCTGAATTGAACATTTAATAATTGTTCTTAGGAAAGAAAGTAACTGGCTCTTTTTTCTTCACTAGAAATTTGTATTATTTATGCTTGAAAAAAATCTAATAATAATTTAATTCATTCTCTAATGCAAAATGCTTTTCTGTGTAATCTTTGTAACATTGTCCAATCTTGTTTTAAATTGTTCTGTTTCCTGTTAAAAGCTTTTGGGATGGATGCTCCATCAGTCATCCGGAGGAAAGGTCTTATAAACTTCTTTATTAAGATCACTTAAAAATTATGACACATGGACTATTACACAATTATTAAAAATTAAAATGGTGTTAATTACGGAGAAAGATGGGAAAACATGGTAAAATATTAAGCAAGACTGGCTGGATAAGTATATGTGATGGACATTATCATTTCAACAATGTATTATATATGGGAACACAGGAGGTGATAGATATGAAGATGACTAGAGACACGCTAGGAGGATGAAATGATGGATAATGAGGTTTATTTTTATGTTTTCATTTGAATTTGCAACACATACAGAAAGAGGGGCTCTGTGAGAGTAGACAGTGGATTAATTTTGTGAGAGAAAAGCTAGATGACTTAGACCAAGCCTCATGAGGGTCTGCACCTTTGTGGGGTCACCACTTATCAAGGGGTACAGCCTCATCTTTGCAAGCTCAACTCAGTTTAATCACTTTATCAAGGGATGGTCTGGCTCTGGAGGATTGATAAATATAACCCAATAATTTGCAGAATGTTTTAAGTCAAGAGCCCTTGACTTCCTTCCTGTGAAATCACAGAATTCCATGAAGCACAGAGGGAGGGCCCCAGCTCCTCCTCCTCCAGCTCCCCAGCGCCACACACGCTGGTGCACCTCTGCTGAACTCCTAGCCTTTTAGACACGGTGAAACCTCTGTCCACCTAATTTTGTAGAAGGCAGGTTCATCAAACAGGATACCAATTTATTGTCAGTAGGAAAACCTACTGTGCAGACTCTGAGAAGGTCAAGTTAAGACGACTGGGGAGGATGAAGCCAGTGGGTCAGAGGAGCAGTAAGCACGTTTCTCAAGGTGCTGGCGAGACCCACCCTCATCACAACCATGGCAGGCCAAGCACCCTGCTTGCAGAGCCCCAAGCTCTAGTCCAGGCTCACTGATCAGAGTCTCCGAGGGTAGGGCCCAGGAATCTGAACTGAGGCACACTCTCCAAAGGGGGGTTATTGTAGGGAGAGTGTGTGGAGTTAAGATGGCCTGGTACACCAGCTCCATCAACTACCCTCTTCCCCGGGGATATGTTTTCCTAGAAGGCAGGACTGCTTGGGTCAGGCTGGCTGAGCACAGTCTTCTCACGACTGACAAATACTTCATTCTTCACGACTGGTTCCAATGTTCATGTCACCATGATCCTCTGACCTTACGACATTGTCTCAGGGCAGGCAAAACACCAATAATTAGAATACTGCTCATCCTGTGTCAGTCACACGTTCAGATGAGAGTTCGAGGAGAAACATCAATTTCATCACATTGGCTAATAATTTCTTGGTAGTATGAGAGATTTCCAAAGATACAATAATCTCATACATGCTTATGTTATTTAAATTTCAGAGGGAGATCTTTTCTTATCATGTTGCTAATTTTGGCTATACACTCCACTTAGGTTCTGAAAATCTCTGTATATCAATAAAAATCAGTACTCTAAAACTGAACTCCTAACAGAAAACGAGAACAAGATACTTCAAAACTCCTTTCCTTCCTGGCATTCTCTTTTCTTTGACTGAAATAAAAACTTCTAAAGAAAAGGTAATATCCAGGACACTGCTCTTTTTACTTCATTTCTGACAGCAGAATTCAGAGCCTAAAACTTTGCATTAATTATATTATTCTTTTGATAATAAAAGAGATTCATCTAATTCTTTGAAACAGTTGTGGCCAGATGGAAGTATAATGTGAATATGACAGTGTCTATGAAAGTTGTTGGACTGACTGCTCCGGGGGCCAAAACTTGAGATATCTCTGCAAAGCAGAGTGTAGACCACAACAGCGAAGGATTTAACTCTGGTTGCCCAGTCTCTGTCACTGAGCCTCAGCCTTGCCTGCTGGGGCTACCAGCTCCAGGTGGAAGTGTAATTTGGTCTCCCCTCGACTTAATCCTCGTCCGTCTGTGGAGAACTCACCAAGGGTGCCAATTATAAGGATGGTTCTGGGTTTCAAACACCTGTCCACTAGGAGCTGGACCTACACCCCCAGCTCCTTTCATGCAGCCGCAAGACAGACATCAGATGGTAGCATCTTCCGGTCCCTCCTGAGCAGATCGGTTTCATTGTGTCCAACGGCTCCCCACTACAGCTTCACTATTTTCCGGATAGTTATCAGAGTGTGGAATTTTGAATGTAGACCAAAATAGAAAACAAAATCTTTTTTCAGGAAGCCTTGCCAGAATCACAGGCAACATGGCTTCGGTTTCCTTTCATTTGATCTCACAACAATCCTTTATTCTCATTGTATTTATTTATGTATGTTTAAATTTTTAATTAACATTAATTTTGTGCATTGTTCTGAGCCCTTCACATTTATGAACTGCTTTAATCATCATAACCCTATAAGGTAGGTACTATTATTATCCCCCTGGTACAGATGAGAAAATGAGGCACAGAGAGGTTAAGTAAAGTGTCCAAGGTCACAAAGCATTAAGTGGCAGAGCTGGATTCACACCCAGGCAGTCTGGCTCCAGGATCAGTGCCTAAGGTATAACACCAATTATTTTCCTCATTTTACAGATAAGCTCAGGCATTGAAAGGTTATTTGATTTACTCCAAGTCACATAGCTTGAGCTTGCCTCTTCTAACTCTTTTTTTGCTCTGACAGTCTTCATGATGCTGGTGTTGGTGCCCTTGTCTGCATCCTTCCAGCCTGTCATGTTTACTCTGAGGGCTCACTCTATGACCCGTTATAGCCCTGAAACTCTCAGCACAGGAGTCAGTAACTAACTTGAGGCTCTTGCCTTCTGCCCAGGCTTCCCTGACCTTGACCACCCTGAATAAGGAGGAGAGCAGGACCTCCTTAGGGAGCTAACTGGGGGCTAAGTCCTTTCCCACCACACACAGTAACTGGACCCTCGGTTCATTCATTTGTTCTCTCATTCAACATACGTTTAATGGGAGCCTACTGACCGGCACCATGCCAGGCACTGGAGATTGACTGGTGAGCAGGACGCACGCCAAGGAGCCGCCAAGGAGCCCACAGTGTACAGACGATGGAGGCAGTTCCAATATGCGGCAGCAAGTATCATAAGAGAGACGGATAAGCAGGCGTGCTGTGGAGCTCAGCGAGGGGCAGACTCCGGGGGAAGGCTCTCAGGAGGAAGTGTCACCCGCTCTCACCTCAGCTCGCAGCACATGTAAAACGTCCACAGCAAGATATTGATTCAAAGTTCACTAAGGCTTGCGTGTAGGATCTGAGGGGAGGTGTTAAAATAGTCCTTGAGGAGTTTTAAGCCAGGAACTGACGTGACCTAAGTTCAGTTCCCACTAAGATAACGATAAGTGCTAGCATTCACTGAGCTATCAATGTCTCCTAAGCCTCTATGTGAATTATATTTGAATTGTATTTGTCATAGCTTGGGCTGCTACAGACTAAGTGGCTTAAACAATAGAAATTCATTTTTCACAGCTCTGTAGGCTGGGCAAGTCCAAGATCAAGGTGCTGACCGATTCTGTTCCTGGGAAGAGCTCTGTTCCTGGTTTGCAGAAGGATACTGTCTTGCTGCATCCTCACGTGGCAGAGAGACAGAAGGGGAGAGCAAGTTCTCTGGTCCCATCTTATAGCAGAGACCGTCATGGGGCTCCACCCTCACAACCTCACCTAAACCTAATTATCTCCTAAAGATCCCACCTCCAAATACCATCACATTGGGCATTAGGGCTTCAGCATATGAACTTGGGGGTACACAAACATGCAGTCCATAGCAATATTCATTGCATGCTCACAACAGTACCCTGAGGTTGGTGTTGCTGTCCCATTTTATGGATGAGATACTGAGGCATGGAGAGGTCAAGCTACAAAGTGTTGGAGCCAAGATTTGAGCCCAGGCAGTCTGTCTCCAACACCTGTGCTCTTATTACTCTTCTAGACCCCCTACCTCACAGCACAGTCACACAGAGTGTGTAGCAAATGTTTGAGATGTGTGGTAGCTACTTTTTCACTTTCCCCTGGTCTAAGAGTTCTTAGCCCTGCTTCCTATTGGAATGACCTGAAGTTTTGGAAAAAAAAAAAAGTATTCCAAAGAAATGAAAACTTGTACATGAATGTTTATAGCAGCCTTATTTGTAATAATCAAACAGTGGAAATAATCAAAAAGTGAATGGGTAAATTGTGTCATAGCCATACAATGGAACAGTACTCAGCAGTAAAAAGGAACAAACTATTGATATGTGCAGCAACTTGAATGGCTCCCACTCAAGGGCATTACGTCCAATGAAAAAAGTCAATCTCAAAAGGTCAAGTACTGTATGATTCCATTTATGTAACGTTCTCAAAATGACAAAATTAGAGAGGTGAAGAAGAGATCAGTGGTTCCCTGGCATTGAGGATGGCGAGGGGTGGCAGGTAGGTGTGGCTGTAAAGGGTAGCAGGAAGGAGGCTTGCAAGGATAAAATAGTTGTGTATCTGGAGTGTTGTGGCGGTCACGCTAACCTAGACATGTGAAGAAATGACATAGAACTATACACACACATTGTACCAGTGTCAGTTTTCTGGTTTTATGTATTATGTAATCACAGGATGAAGGATACACGGGGCATCTCTACACTGTTTTTGCAACGTCCTATGAAGCTGTACCTATTTTTGAAATAAAACGTTTCTTTAAAATGCCAGTGCCTGGGCCTCACAGATTCTGATTTAATGTGTCCGGGTGGGGCCTTGAGTATCATGAAAATTTCCCTAAAAGATTCTCACCTGCAGCCAGAGTTGAACACCTCGGAGACAGGGCCTGGAATCCTATGACTGGGGGCACTCTTTTGAGTTGAGCTATTATCGTCAAGAGGCCCTAAAAGAAGGTAAGAGGAAGTTTATGAGATTCGCTAGCTGTCACCTGGCAGAGGATGTGTCCCTGAGAGGCGAGGATACCAGACAGATCCTCGTTAGTTATGAGTTGAGGGAGGGATGTCCTAAAGCAGAGGGAATGATCAGCAATTAGCAGCATTCAATTCCCAATTTGCTCCTTTGGCCGAGCTCCTTGCTGTTACCTCTGCAAGCCTTAGCCCAGGTGTCTGCAGTTGGATCCCAAGTCCTGCCTTAAGACTTTCCTCGCTTTCTGGAGGCCCTAGCTCCCAGGTAGTTTTGAGGCCTTGTCTACTTAATCTTTTACCAGGACCTCGTAGGAAGGGTTGCTGAGTCCCAGATGGCCAACACTGATTTACCAGGTGACAAACTGTCTCTGGGACAGATCTCATACAGAAAGGTGCCAAGCCTGTTTTCACCACCCTGCAACCCAGCGGACGTTAACCTTTTCCAAGGGGTTACTAAATTGGTATTGATTAAGTGCAGGTCAAGAAATCAAGCACTTTATACTTGGCAGCTGGCAGCTCAGGTTTCCACTGGAAGTCTCCAAAACCTCCGAAGAGTTTCAGATCAAGAAAGGAAATAGATATGGGGCGTCTGAAGTTCCCTGGTTTCCCTGGGACCCCTAGTGAGATAGGAGCCACGTGTGCTCCCACGTTAACACAGTGGCCACCCACAGAGCCATCTAAGCAGCTGCAGGAGTGAGCCCTGGAATGCATTTTCTGGTAGCTGCATCTGGGTAAGTGGCAGACTTCCTGGCTGCCTCTTTTTCTTTTTTATAGCCTCTTGGCTGTCTGTGCGCAGAGATGTTCTGGCAGCTGGGGACCGGCTGTGGGGCGGATTTGGGGTCGGAGTCCTGATGAGTGGCTTTGTTCTCTTAAACACTATTGTCATCCAACTCACCTATTACTGTGAATAATTTGCTAATTTTGGCCATAAAAACAAGTTCTTAGTCTCCAGTAATGTGTCTTTTTATGTCGATCAGGGGAGTATTTTCCTGCCTTCTCTTTGTTTGATATGGAAATGAGCCTGGTAGCTTTCTAGCCAGCCAGGAGTTGGAGCATGGGAGAGAAAGAAAATTGTGTCCACCGTAAAGGTGGCGGCTTCTGTTCTCTTCTGCAAGTCTTTGAAGAATTAGTTCTTGGAAAACAAAGACTCTCAAAAAAAAATGAACATCCAATTAGAGTTCCCAGGGTGTGCATGAACGCGTTCCGGGTATCTAGGAAACATAGATATTATGGAACACGTGTTGCCTGATCCGCTCTTTATGAATCACCTGGGACAGAGCTTCCTTGTGAAAGGAATTAACTGGGTTGAAAAAGTAAAATCTTCATAAATCCTGTGAAGCTCTGGGTCCATAGTCATTGTTCTGGTCAAGGCAGATCTACCTCCGAATGCCCAGGCCCACGACAACTGCAGGCAACTGAGGCCGAGTACAGGCAGAGGTGCACAGATCTCCCCACTCCTGGCTTCCCCTTCCTTCGCTCTCCTGCATTAATACCCACCTTTTTAGCAATCCCAGCAGCCCACCTGTTCTGCTCACTCTCTGGCCCCAAACAAGAAAGTTTCTGATAAAATCACTTAACACTTGTTGAGGGGATTGGTTTAGTGGGCAGAGTGTCAGTCAACTTACCCTAACTAAGCATTTTCAGTTTAAGAGACTGTAAGCCTTTGTCCTATGTTCAGGTATATGAAGCATCCATGGACAGGTGGCTATGGGGAAAACAGACCACTCCATGATTTTTCACTAAACTTAGCTGATTGGAGGCGGTGGGCCTGAAGTCGATGTGGTTTGGCTGCTCTGGGGCAGAGAGATTTGCTGGTTGGATTCCCTAGCCTATTCTAAAGCCTGGGTCTTAGACCATCGCTGAGTTCCCATCTGGCTCTCCTCCTTCCCTCCCCTCTTTTCCCTCTCCCCCCACTCCTCCCTTCCCCCCAGTTCACTGCCCTCTCCCCATGTCAGTCTTCCTGCTCCTACTCCTCTCCCATCCCCTCCTCGGACCCTAATGTCTTCCCCTGGCCCTGCCCCACATTCCCAGGTGCACACCTTGTTTTCCAGCACAACTGATGCTATTTTCCCTTCTACCTAATGCTATTTTAAACCCCATAACCCTTCTTTTAGAATGTACTGAAATGCAGCCCCTCATCCCCTACGGTAGAAAAAGTACTTGGGCTGACAGTCCTGAGAGCCTGAGTTCTGGCCCAGACCCCTACGTGAAACTGCTGGGAGACCTTGCATGAGTCACTTAACTTCTCTGGGCCTCAGCTTCCACATCAGTAAAATAATAGATTGGATTTCAAGGCCTATCTCTACTCTAAAATTTTATGATCCTATCTACCTTCAGGAACAAGGTTCCTTTTTTAAAAAAAAAAAAAGTGCCATTGCTTCAGATTCAAAAAGGAAGGAAATCTGACACATGCAACAACCTGGATGAAACTTGAGGATATTATGTCACAAAAAGACAAATATTGTTTGATTCCACTTATATAAGATAACTAGAGTAGGCAAACTCATAGAAAGAGAAAGTAGTATGATGGTTGCCAAGGGCTGGGGAAATGGGGAGTTGTTGTTTAATGGGTATAGAGTTTTAGTTCTGCAAGATTAAAACGTTCTGAAGATTGGTTGCACAACAATGTGAATCTACTTAACACCACTGAACTGTATACTTAAAATGATTCAGATGGTCAATTTTAGTTATGCATTTTTTGCCCAATTTAAGCTTATTTTAAAACCCTCACATTTAACATATCCAAAAAAATAAGTGTCATTACTATGTGTTGGAAACACATTACTATGTGTTGGAAAGAAAAGCAGAAGCAAAAAATAAAAATAAAAAATTGTCCCTTATTGCACAGGTGAAGAAAATGAGGCCCAGAATGGTCGAGAGCTTTGCCCAGGGTCACTCAGCTATGCCCGTGTGCATGCACAGAGGGCTGGACTTCTCACTATCTTGTAATCGCAATAAGAAGGTTAAAGAACTTCACGTTTCCCTGTACTGCTTTTAGAAGAAAATGATGTTAACTCTTCGTGTTATGCCAAGAGAACAGAGCAATATATATTTTTGTCAATTGTTAATTAGGTTTATGGAGAACAAACTACACAGGTATTGCATATAGTTCTTCCTTTCAGACATAAATTGAAGGCATCGTATTCTTTAGTTGTTGATGTCTGAAGAATAATACCACCATTAGGGCAAATGATGTGGAAAGTTATTAAAACCCTGACCTGGCGCTAGGATGGGAGTCCAGGCACCATCCTGATCCAGAAGGACAAAGCTGCCCTCCCCTCAGCAGGCACATGGGAGTGGGAGAGGGCTGCCTCCCTGCCCTGGGCCACACTGAGATGCCTGAGGCCCAAAGGCATCTCCCTGAAGTGCTGCATAATAGTGCTAAGACCTGAGGGCACCTTTCTGAACTATCAAGAAAAATTAATGCTTTCTGCATCTTAAAAACCCATCCTACCTAAGCAAGCATAAAATATTGTCATTATGGGTGAAGTCATAATTATTCTAAAGGGACAGCTAAATTAGGAGAGTGGCCCAGAGGTATTCAACAGGCAGCTATGTGCTAATTTTCATCATCTATTCCAGAAATAGGTAAATAAATTCCCATTTATTACTGTCGGATAAAAGTTAAGTTATTGAGTAACTGAAAAACTGCTTCTGGTACAGAGTCCAGGTTTTATTGGTAAAACTGAATGTTTAAATTAAGTAAATATTAACCTCAAAAATGCCCCAGGTTTAATAGGAGTTTCACTCTGTGATAATGAGTGAAGGGAGATGATAACGATCAACACTTACTAACATGAACACGTAGTGTCATATATAAAATCGTCAAAGCTTCTCTCTTATGGGGCTTGTGGAAGGCTGTGTTCCTGAACACACTGAATCTACCACATCCCTAATAACCAGGCTTTATTATATGAGTGAAAATTTAGATGATTAACCTTGAAATTTCTCTCTCTCCCCCCCCTTCCACACACACACACACACACACACACACACACACACACACACACAATGAAGTAGTCCTATTACATAGTATATGATTTTAGAGCTTAGTTTTATGTGTCTTATTTGTATGAATTTAATAACTTGGGGACTGGTAAAAAGCTTAAACTGAATAGAATTTCATCCATCTGGTAACTGGCTGGTACCATGTCCTCCTTTGTCAGAGAAAACTGTGTGAAGGAAATTCCTCCTTGTTCGATGGGATGTAGAGTTGGCATGCTGACTAAGATGTCACGAGGACTGAGCAAAAACTGGCATCCTTTGAGACAAAACACACACATTCCAAAATAATTAAATCCCTAGAATGGTTAGCTGCTGGAGAGAAATAAAGGGGGGCACCTAGATGCCCCTCCCAAGAGACCCTCCTCCCATACCATTTGTGATTTGAAAAACAGTTCTCCTGGGAGATTACATATTGTCAAAGACATGTGATTTGTTGTTTGCTGAATCTTTTACTAGAAAAGGTCCTAAGAGGTCATTTAATCCAAACCTCTTAGTACAGATAAGATCATCGCTGCTTCCTTGCAACTCAAGAAATGTTTGAGCCCACCTACCATATACAGAACAATGCTCTAGAAGAGTAGAAAGCCAAGAAACATCTGTAATTTTATGGTATTGGATTATATGACCTTCAAAATGTCATTCAGATCAAAATTGCTAAAATTTCAGATTAAGGTTCTGTGGGAAAGGAGAGATTCATTGGAAAAGGTAAGGCTAAGAAGGCTTCTTAGAGTAGTGCCGTCCAGTAGGATGTGGCTGCTGAGCACTGAAATGTGGCTAGTAAGAGCGAGGAGCTGAATTTGCACTTTAATCAATTTAACTTTACATGTAAATAGCCACAGGTGGCTATTGGCTACCATGTTGGACAGCATAGTCTTAGGGGATGTGAGATTTGAGCTGGCTTAAGAAGGATAGGTAGGCCTTCCCTGGTGGCGCAGTGGTTGAGAGTCCGCCTGCCGATGCAGGGGACACGGGTTCGTGCCCCGGTCCGGGAAGATCCCACATGCCGCGGAGCGGCTGGGCCCGTGAGCCATGGCCGCTGGGCCTGCGCGTCCGGAGCCTGTGCTCCTCAACGGGAGAGGCCGCGGCGGTGAGAGGCCCGCGTACCACAAAAAAAATAAAAAAATAAATAAATAAATGAAAGGATAGGTAGGAGTTTGATACATATAGAAAGTGAAAATTCCAGGCAAAGGGCAATGCTTGTGAAAGTTCGTCAAGGTAAAAAAGCTGCAGGCATGGCCAGGTAAGACTGGAATGAAAGGTGGTAGTGAAAGTGGAATCTAAGGTAGGAAGATTGAGAACTATGTGGCACCTTGAACGCAAACCCGGAAAACATACAATTAATTCCATATTCAGTGGGGAGACATTTCAGTTTTTTGAGCAAGGTAAAAATATGAGTTGCTCAGTGTTTTAGCAAGGTAATCATTAGACAATGTGCAATACGGATTTTAGGGCTGTTTACCTATTGCTGTATAACAAACCACCCTACACTTAGTGGAGTAAAACCACAGCCATTTCATTGTACTTATGGATTTTCTGGGTCAAGAATTTGGACAGAGCACAGAAAAGATGGCTCATCTCTGCTCCATGATGTCTGGCACCTCGGCTAGGATGACTGAAACATCTGGGGGCTGGAATCACCCCCAGGCTTCTTCACTTACATGTTGGCTCTTGGGCTGGGATGACCCAAAGGCTTCCTTCAGCTGGGACTGTTGAACAGAGCACCTCTAGGCAGATTCTCGTGTAGCTTGGGCTTCTCATGCTGGGTTCCAAGAGGGAATGTCCCAAGGGGGAGCATCTGGAAAGCAAGCACTCCAATAAGTCCAGGTGAAAGCCACTTGAACTTTATTGACCTAGCCTTGGAAGTCACTTCTGCTGCCTCCTATTGGTTATAAGCAAGTCACTAAGGCCAGTCAGGTTGTGGGATGAGAGATATTGTTGGAATCATCTCTGGAAAATATAGTCTGCCACAAAGGCCATGAAAAGGGAGTTGAAAGATAATGAAGGCTTCAACCAGGAAAATGGAAATGGGAAAAGAAAGAAGTAAGAATTGGATGACAGCATGGAAATGCAACTAGAGTAATGGAACTGGAGAGTAAAGAAGAAGGAAGCTCAGTTGAGTTTGGACATGAACCAATTTAAAAATCACCAACCAGAAATCTTGGGAAGATGAGTTGGTTTGAAAAGTGGGGAGAGGAGCTGTTTCCTGGGGATATATTTATTTTGGAGATCTGGTGGGACATTCTTGAGGATATATCAAGAATGGCAGTTAATAATTCAGGGCTGGAGTTCTAGAGAAAGGTCAAAGTTAAAGCTGAAGACGGATTCGGGAATCATGAGATTAGGAAATGGTCAAGGGAGTGCACATGGTAGGAACTCAATAAATATTGGTTGAATGACATAACTCCACTGTAGCTGGGACCAGAGTTACTGGACCAAAATTAGTGCTTATAATGAGATGAAAGAGAATATCAATCCCTGGGCAATTCTCTAAAGGAGAAGTGAGAACCTGGGGATGTAGACTAGGAATTAAAGTGAAGCAACCTCATAATCAGCAAATGTAGCAAATATTTGGATTGGTTCACTTAGTAGCTACTCCAATCTCTTTCTAGGCCAGAAAGTTAAAAAAAAAAAAAATCTATATTTTCCAGACTCTCTTGCAGCTAGGGTTCCAGATCTGTGATTTAGATTATTCCAATCAGATGCAGCATAGCAAATTTGGAAGACATAAGTAAACAATTGTGAGGCAGGAACTGTGTTTCTGCTGTCTCTACCAGTAAGCAGAGTTCTGGTACATTTGCTTTTTCTATGACAGTTGTAACAGAGATCCTAATGTCACAGCCCTACATACACAGTTGTCAAGAGACAAGGTACAGACCACAGTAGAGGCGGCATAATTCTGAAACTGGGCAGGTGTTACTGTGGCTTCCCAGTAGGCAGGCAGCTTTCTAATTCCACAGCCTTCTGATCCTGGCAGAGGCAGTGGTTTCCTTGTCCACCCTAATAGCTCAGCTGAGACTTTGTTTTTTCAGCCCTCCTGTCAATCTGTAAGACACTGGCTACCTTGGAATAAGTCCCTTTATGCTTAAACTAGGTCCAGTTAATTATACTCACTTAACTGAGCCCTGACCATACAGTAAGCAAGAAACAAGTATGGATCCTGCTGTAGGTCTTAGGGCCTTGTGTAGCGGCTGCCTAGGTGAATCTTAGAAAAATGATAAATAAGAGCGATTTCAGGGAGCAGCTATGAAAAGGCAAAAGCGAGAGAAGAGAGCAAATGGAGAGGAGGATCAGTGAGGGTCCCCAAAGGGAACATCTAGGTCTGAGTGATTCTGCAGGGGAAGGTCCAGGGTAAAGAGAACAGTTCCTATTTGAAACCAAACCATGATCCTAGAACCCACATAAAAGGGTGTTGTTTCTCAAGAGCAAAAGGCCCATGGGTGAGCTGACCTTTTAAACAGAACTGGGGACATCCAGAGACCTGATGTTTGTGTTAGTGTGTCCCCAGCTGGACCCCTAAAGATATCGGACTCATTCTTATATCCTTAAAATTGGAGACCTAAACCTTCCAAGGTAAATAGCTGATTCTGTGTGCCCCCTGGTGGCTTGGGATGAGGGTGAGGGGGGAGAGAAGAGTACTCTAGCCATGAAAGAAAAGGTCATAGATCCCTACTATCCTCCTTGAGGTCAACCTGTCTTTCTTCTTGGGTAAAACAGAGAGCAGACGTCTCATGTAGGTCTGACATTTTAACCACGAGGCAAATAACAAACAACCTGTAATGTGGCCAACAAATTACCCAGGCTTCTTGTTTAATACCATCACTGCAGACCCATAGACACATATATTGTTTTTCTAATAATAGGAAGACTTGCCTTCGCTCAGGGTGGCACTCTCTCCTGAGGGTTAAAAGGTTGCCCTCTGGAGTAACATTACCTGGATCCAATTCCAGCAACAGGATCTTGGGCAAATAACTTAACCCCTCTGTGCAACAATTCCCCCATCCATAAAATAGGGTTGTGAGAGATTTGGTGAGACCTTATATTGCTGTGATGGGCAGTGACAGTGTGACCCACAGGACACAGTCACATAAGCACACCGTGAGGGAAAGTGCCTGGTGCACAGACAGGGCACACGCCATGGCCACCCAGAGACCACTACCAGCACACCAGAGAGATCGTGGTGCAAACCCACCACCTCATCAGCACTCCTTTTTCCAGCCTCTGGGCCACATCCCCCTCCATCCAGGGGGACTGGACTGAGAGGGTTAGAAATGGAGGGTCCAGAGTTTATTTGCATTTCTTGATATGCAGACAGAATCTTTATTAGACCTGCATCCAAAGTAATTTTCCTATATATTAATGTATGTTTTCATTTTATTGCTATTTCCAGATCACATTTCCAGAAATTTATGTGTAAACTTATCGTGTAGCTTAAAGATTTATCACTTTCTTCTCTTTGAAGGGGAAAAAATGCTCCCACAAATGAGTAACAGGTCATGGGAAAATCTTTCAATAGTCCTGTTTTCTATTGGCGCTGGAGAAATAACGTATGTACGACTCAGTTCTTCCACTGTGTGGTGTGATCTCAGGAAGCCACTCACATCTTTGGGCCTCAGTCCTTTCATCTGCCCTCAGTATCCTCCCTGTGGTCCTGTGACCCAACTGTGGCTCCCCTGCGAGCTTTCTTGTCCTCAGGACTGGATTCCAGACTATCCAAGGGCAGGGTACATCTTCTTTATCTCCGGGACCCCCCACTGTGCCTCAGCTCAGCTGCACACACATCCTCTGTACTCAGTGCAGACTGGGTTCCCTGTGCCGAGGAATAAAGATGGGAGACAAGCTGCAGAATGAGCTTAAGCTTCTGCAGGCTCCTGCCACGACCTCAGTCCTTACACTTCTCTGTGCCTTTATTTCTTCTGGCATCAAGTGGTCCTTGTCACAAATCAAACACGGGGTCATTTTAAAACATGAATATTAATGGATAAACTAAAATAGGAAAAGATATCCTTAAGAAAGGAAGTTTGGAAGCCAGTTAAGCTCACCACTATACCACCAACACCACTAAGAAAGGAAGCTTGGTACTACCTTTTCTAGGATATGTCTTTTGTAAGGGGGCCTTGTCTGTACCTAAAGATCACTCATATCCATGGTAGTGCTGTTGAAAGCAATTTTTTTGCCTACAACCCAGAGAAAGCAATTTTATATGCCCCCCTCAAAAAGCACGTTTATGTGGGCACCTCCCTCCCATGGGAGGCAGGTAACACCCCAGGGCTTCTCCCCCTGCCCCACATGACAGCCCCCAGAGTAGGACATTTGCACTGCCCCTCTCCTTAACAGACAGGAAGGTAAGGAGAGGGGCTGCATTCTTGTCTGAGGAAATCCAAATGCCAGTAGAGTGGACCAGAAGGCAGGGCTTAAGTGTGTGAGGCCTGAATGCAATCAAGTAAAACACATAGGACAAGCCCTGGCACAAGTAGGTATAAGCATCGCCTGATCTGTAACCCATTTCCAGCTGCACTTTTAATGTGGGATCCCCCCCCCACCCGCCTTCACTCTCAGCAATGACTTTACCTTGTACCTTTTCTTTAATTGAAGATTTACAATATTGTGTTAGTTTCAGGTGTACAGCAGTTATACATACATATATATTTATTCTTTTTCAGATTCTTTTCTATTATAGGTTATTACAAGATGTGAATGTAGTTTCTTGTTCTATATACTAGGTCCTTGTTGTTTATCTATTTTATATACAGTAGTGTGTATATGTTATCCCCAACTCCTAATTTATCCCTCCCCGCCCCCTTTCCCCTTTGGTAACTATAACTTTGTTTTCTTTGCCTGTGAGTCTGTTTCTGTTTTGTAAATAAGTTCATTTGTATCATTTTTTTTTAGATTCCACATATAAGTGATATATGATATTTGTCTTTTCCTGTCTTAATATGATAATCTCTAGGTCCAGCCATGTTGCTACATACCTTGTACTTTTAAATGAATAAATAAGGAGCTTCCCCCCTGAGTTTCATCTGGCATGCCCCGCCATCAGAAGTTCCCTCCTGCAGTTACACTTGCTGGCCTCTCTCTGCAATTCATCAAAGGAAGGCCTCACACCTCCACTGCAAACACCCAGTCTCTAGGCTCCCCACCTAAAACCGCCCCCTCTCTCTAACATTTCCTTTTAACCACATCCTAAAACACACACATGAGGCTTTTGCCTTGACCGTGCTATCTGCTGCTGAGACTAATACGCTTCCTGTCCTCACCTCAGTTCTGAGAGTGGATTCTCAAAGCTTCCTCCCAAATCAGACAGACTCTGTGTTTCGTCCTACCCTTTCTCTAGCCCTTCACCCCACCTCCGATGCCCTTGGTCATGTCCAGTGTTCTTACTCATCTCCCACCTCTACATTTTTTTGTTTTCTCTGGCCTTTCTTGACTCCTTATCCTTTGGCTGCTTTGATGGTTCCTCTCCCTCTCATCTTCTCATTGGGGTTTCCTTACAAATTCTGCTGTAGCTTTTCTCTACCTGCTTGACCTCCACTCACTTCAGTGAGCTCACTTATTCCACCATTACTACTTCCCCAAAATTCACAAGTCCTTATCCCTAGCCCTATCACTCACTTGCACTGCCCACTCCCCACACTTCCGGCTTTCTGCAAGCATTTCCCCATGAACATCCAGCCTACATCTTAGACTCAATTCAGCCCAAAATTGAATTCATGACTTCCACTTAACTCCCATCTGTCTCTTTTCTTTAATCTCCCACTTTGTCAGCAATTGAACCATTCTTGCTGCCTCACAGGCTAAAACTTTGAGTTCCTTTTGATTTTTTAACAGCTTTATTGAAATATAATCAGGTATCACACTATAAATCCATTTAAAGTGCACAATTCAATGGTTTTTAGTATAGTCACAGAATTGTACAACCATCACCACAATAAATCTTAGAATATTTTACCCCCACCAAAGTCCCAAAACAATCGTTTCCTATTCTCCCCTCCACACAGGGCCTGGTAACCACTGATTTACTTTCTGTCTCTGGATTTGTCTATTCTAGACATTTCATATAAATGGAAACATACTATATGTAATCTTTTGTGACTGGATTCTTCCACTTAGTATAACGTTTTCAGAGTTCATATTGTAACAGGTATCAGTATTTAAGACATTTTTACAGCTGAATAATATTCCATATATAAATGTAACACATTTTGTGTATTCATCAGTTGATGGACATTTGGGTTGCTTCTACCTTTTTGTTATTGCGAATAATGCTGCTATGACATGCATAGAAGTTTTTGTGTGGACATATGTTTTCAATTATCTTTGATCTATATTTAGGAGTAGAATTATAACTATGTGGTTAACATTTTGAGAACTGCCAAATTGTATTTCAAAGTGGCTGCACTGTTTTACATTCCTACAAGCAGTTCATGAGAGTTTCAGTTTTATCACGCCTTGCCAAAACTTACTATCTTTTTCATCATAGCCATCCTCGTAGGTGTAAACCAGGACCTCATTTGGTTTTTATTTGTATTTCAGTGATGGCTAATGATGTTGAGCATCTTTTCATGTGCTTATTTGCCTTTTGCATATCTACTTTGGAGAAATGTCTATTCAAATCCTTTGCCTTTTTAAAAAAATTGGGTTAAAATTGTTGAGCTGCGAGAGTTCTTTATACATTATGGATACAAGTTTCTTATTAGATATATAATCTCCAAATATTTTCTCCCATTCTGTGGGTTTTTTCAATTTTTTGATGGTATCCTTTGAAGCACAAAGTTTTAAATTTTTATGAAGTCCAATTAATCTATTTTTTCTTTTGCCACTTGTGCTTTCGGTATATCTAAGAAGGCATTACCTAACCCAAGGTCATAAGGCCTTACTCCTATGTTTTCTTCTATGAGTTTTATAGTTTAACTCTTGTATTTAGATCTATGATCCATTTAGAGTTAATTTTTATGCATGTTGTAAGGAAAATGTCTGACATCGTTCTTTTACATGTGGATATCCAGTTGTCCCAGCACCATTTGTCAAGAGAGGGATCTTTTTAATTTTTCCCTTTGTTTTATCTCTTATTCCAACCTGTTAATCAAGTTTTGTTCTTTTTCCCTTTAAAATGTCTGTCACTGTTTCACTACCACACCAGTTCCCAGATTAGGTCTTTACCATCTCACACAGAGATATCTGCATCCATGTCTATCCTTCCAAGCCCTCAGCAAGCCAACCTTCCTAAAGAAGGAAATTTAAGAAATGAATTGAATTTATGTAATTCACCTGCTCAGGAGCCTAAAGTCCTACTACTGAATACATATAGCATCAGGGCCAAACTCTTCTCTCTGATTCTCTAATACGGCCCCACCCAGTTTATACCAGCAAATCAAAGATGCAAAATTTCATCTTCCATGGTTATTCAGCTCCTCCCAGAAGGGGAGTTCTCTTTCCTTGCTGTACTTTCCCCTCCCTTCTATGAACCCAATTAAAATTCCATAGGTCCTTAAAGGCTCCTTCAAACCCCAGCTCCCTGATAAACCTCCCTTAACTACCCCAGCCCTTGCCAGTGCTCTCCTCTGTGTCCCTACTGCATTTGTGTGTTCTGTGGCACCAATCACTATGCACGTAACACTGGTACACACAACTCTACGCTACCACCTAACACCGATAAGCATCTATTGAATAGCTACTGAAGTTCACAGCACTGAACAGGCATGACACATGTATGTGAATATTGTTTCCTTCTGCCGTCAAGTGGGGGAGTCTAATTGGATGAGATAAAGTATCCCTCCTAGATTTAGAATTCCACTTCTTCCTCCATTACATACTGATCCAAATTTGAAGAGTAAGCTTAAAGTGAACTCAAGGTTTCTAGTTGAAACTTTCCAAAGCCAAGCCAGTGTTTTCCAAAGATTCCCAGCATTGTAATTCCTTGCTACTAAATGCTCTCGGCTGTAATAACGATCCCGGCCCTGTTTCAGGCGCAAGCATTAGGGCATCTGTGATTTGGTTTGCAGTTTAAACTGTGAGATGGCTCCAAACCCTCACAGTTAAGTGTGTGTCCGATTGCAACACCCCCTCCCTACCCACCACTATTAAAAAAAAAAAACAACTTTCAAATTGAAGAGGCAAAGTTTGATCTCTTCCCTGTTGAGAGCTGAAAACAATAGCAGCTTTCTGCTCTAGCATAACTTCAAAAGGCTGCCGAGTGACTGCTCTAAGAATACTTGGTTGTAGATGATCGAAGAAACGCACTGGCCTCCTCCTGCGACTCTGCTCTACCAGCACGAGGGAAATTCTGCCCCCTCCCCTCCCAGCACCTTTAATAAAACAACGACTGGTACTGTATTAACTAGGCGGATGCACGATCTTGGAAGGTTAAGGCTTTGGCAGACAAGGGACGGTCAAGCAACACCCTGCTGTAAAGAGCCGGTGAATTAAGAATTTGTCGAAATGACCTAAATCATGTACAGATTTTTTAAAAATCAACTGAAAATGGGAGACCGGTTGGATTGACCCCAGGGGCAGGAGTCCCTGGTTGCTGCAAGAAAACGCTTGAGGCGAGGTACCAGGCTCGGCGCGAAGTTGCAACCCCAGAGCTCTCAGTAAACACTTTTTTTTTCCTGGAGTAGATTCCGGAGCGCGCACACCAGGTCAGTCCATCACGCTAATGCCTGTGCGGGTTCACCTACCCGCCTCTCCTCGCAGGTAGCACCTGGTCAGCACTTGCCCGCCCGCGAAGAAACCGCGAGGCCAACTTCGCAGCCTCGGAACCCTGCTGCATGGAGAGCTACTAGGAGAACGGCTCCGCTGCGCCAGCAGCCGCAGGGAGGCTGGTATTCCGCCTCCCCGCCCCCCCTCGCCGTGGTTAAAGTTTGCTCCCCATTCGCCGCTTCCCACCCCCGCCCCCTGCCACCGCCCTC
>NC_041215.1:76314107-76316206 GCF_002837175.3 Physeter macrocephalus
TGCTCCCCATTCGCCGCTTCCCACCCCCGCCCCCTGCCTCCGCCCTCGGGCTGGAGGACCACAGAGGAGTTCCTGGGTCCTCGGTGCACAAACACACCCACCAACAAAAGAAAGCCCATTAAATCTTCCCTCCTGCGAACTCGCGCCCCAGCGATACCTCTTTGAACTGACCCCGCCCCCGAAGCCCCCGCAGCCCCCGCGCCGTCTGGGGCTCGCCCGGCCCTCCTGGGCTCACTCCCTCCTCCCGGCTGCGCACTTTTGCAGCGCGCTTGGTCTTTGATGTCTCTTTACATTATGGCAGAGCAGCCACACGCTCTTCCTGGGCACAGGGCTTTGTGTAACGGAACTGACATTTGGCCTTAATACCTGTATCTCTTGGTGATTGCAACAAATTTCAAAAATAAATATTGTACTTTGATCTCCCGGCATTGCATTTTTAATGGACGCTCCGAACATTACTTCATTAAGAATAAGTTTTTCAAGAGCCCCGAGTGCAAAGGGAGAGAGGCTAAACAGCACTTTGTGAAAGGCTCTCTCCAGACTTCAGCTTGCACCTGGGAGGGCTGGAATCCCGGCGGGTGTTCACAAATGGAGGAGAGGCCCAGAGCCAGGACTTCAAACAGTCAAGGGAGGGCCTACCGTGCACCCGCACAATCCTAAATACTCTGAATGTATTTACCTCTTTTAAGCCTACAAGGACTCTACAAGGTGAGCATTGCTATAACCCCCATTTTACAAATTGGGAAACTGAGGCACAAAGCGGTTAAGTTGCTGGCCCAGGTCATCAACTAGAAAGTGGCATCTAGAAATCGGCCTTCAGATTCTCAGAGTTGGAGCTCTTAACAACAACCCAGTACTCTCTCCCTGCTAGCCATTGATGGTGGCTTATTGGCTAACGGGGCATCTTGGAGAAAAAGTTCTCTTCTATAACAACTATGGAGATGTGAATTGGCTTCTCTTGCCTTTTTGTTAAAATAGTGAACAGATTTGGCAAATGAGAATGCCTTCTAGCCTGCTTGGCCCAGCCCGGCCTGCAACCACTTACAGTGGAGGTCGAAGAGCCCAAAGGAGCCCGAGAGGAAACTCACTAAGGGACCAGGCCCGCTTCGACAGTGCCGACAGGTGCCTGCGTGTGTGTGCACCATGGGACTCCCTGGCCTCTGACTTGCAGGCGGGAAAGGGCTCCTTCCCCTCCCAGGCTTCGCGGGTAATCGATTTTCTGGACGCGGTGTGGACAAGTGTAGGTCTTGCGGGCCTCCGGGGCATCTAGAAATCGGCCTTCAGATTCTCAGAGTTGGAGCTCTTAACAACAACCCACTACTCTCTCCCTGCTAGCCATTGATGGTGGCTTATTGGCTAACGGGGCATCTTGGAGAAAAAGTTCTCTTCTATAACAACTATGGAGATGTGAATTGGCTTCTCTTGCCTTTTTGTTAAAATAGTGAACAGATTTGGCAAATGAGAATGCCTTCCAGCCTGCTTGGCCCAGCCCGGCCTGCAACCACTTATAGTGGAGGTCGAAGAGCCCAAAGGAGCCTGAGAGGAAACTCACTAAGGGACCAGGCCCGCTTCGACAGTGCCGACAGGTGCCTGCGTGTGTGTGCACCATGGGACTCCCTGGCCTCTGACTTGCAGGCGGGAAAGGGCTCCTTCCCCTCCCAGGCTTCGCGGGTAATCGATTTTCTGGACGCGGTGTGGACAAGTGTAGGTCTTGCGGGCCTCCGGAGCAAAACACTAAGTCCCCTCTCTTTCCTAGCTCCCAGAGCACTCGGACCTCTTCAGGAGCCAGACCGAGTCGGCTGAGCTGTGCAGTCACTGCTCACCGTTCCTGGGTGACACCTTGTTGCAGAGAAGAGGGGCGTGCAAGGATGGGACTTGCAAAGTGCTCAAGCATAGTATTTGGGCTGCATTCGGCCCATTCGTCTTCAGCAAGATGTTTCTATTTTGCTGGCGGGCCCTGGGTGTGGGGAAATGGCCTGGTGGCATAGTGTCCTGACCCCTAATGGGAGTGCAGAGAGCACAAATACACAGCCCAGACTCTGAATCAGAAGCCTGTTACGGGCTTCCCTGGTGGCGCAGTGGTTGAGAGTCCGCCTGCC
>NC_041215.1:76316265-76340468 GCF_002837175.3 Physeter macrocephalus
AAGATCCCACATGCCGCGGAGCGGCTGGACCCGTGAGCCATGGCCGCTGAGCCTGCGCGTCCGGAGCCTGTGCTCCGCAACGGGAGAGGCCACAACAGCGAGAGGCCCGCGTACCGCACAAAAAAAAAAAAAAAAAAAAAAAAAAGAGCCTGTTGGTGTTGGGGTAACCGCTGGCGCCGCACGGCGAGTGGGACCACCTGATCCGACCTCTCTACGTCAGTCCCGGCTGCTGTGCGGTACCCGGGAGGACCATACGCAGGAAGCCTGGGCGCGAGTTGGCTCAGAGGATCCCTGCCCGGTCGGCCGCGTCGCAGAGAGGAGGCGGTGTACCCGGACGCCGCAAGTGGAGCGGGGTTGGCCAAGCCCAGGCGGCCCACTCTGCTGCGCCGTTCACGGAGCGTGGCCGCAGGCGGGAGGCCTCAGAGGCCATTCCCGGCCCCTAATGCCCTCCAGCGCGGTGAGGACACCGAGGCGCCCCTCCTGCTCTCCCGGGTGAGGAGATCTGGGTGTCCGTACCGCCCCTGCAGGACGCGTCTTGCGCTGTGGGCCGGAGGAAGGCAGGTGGCCTGCCGTCCCTCCTGGGCCAGGCATGGCTGGCAGCGAGGGTTTGGGGAGACCACACTCTGGAGAGCGTTTTCCTGACCCCAGGGAAGCACGGCCCGCGCCTGAAGAAATTTCTTTTCTTTACAAAGGTGCTGGGAACAAGTTTTTATTGAGTTTTCTTTCCGGTTAGAGAGCCACCCTCGTACTATCTGTGGTTTACTCAACAAGAACAGCTACGGGCTTCCTCCACCGCGCCTTACTTTTTTCGGTTAGTTCCCTGTAGGTGTGTGCGGCTTGCAGGAGTGCGCACTTGCCTGGCCGGGCTTGGCGCCGGGGTGGAGATTTCTAGCATCTCTGTGGGTTTCAGTGGGGCTTAATAGCGGTCAGCTTGCCTGCTCCGAGAGAGAAGAGCAAGACACCAAACATTTCCCCCTCGAGTTGCTCTGGGTGTCCCGCCAAGCTTAGCTTTGGGAGTAAGCGTGGCCCGGGTGTTTTTCGCAGGCTCACTCTTTGCAAAAGTTGTGGCCCGAGAACTTCCAGGTCGCCAGCAGGAACGTCGCAAGAGAGGCGGGCGGCCTTGGAGCGTGCGCGCCACCCACCGCCGCCCTGGGGGGCCGCCCGGCCCCGCCCCGGGTCCCAGGGCTGTTCACCGCTCCGCGGCGGCTGGGCTGGGGGAGGAAGGGGGAGCACCAGGCGGGCGGGGCGCAGGGCGTCCCACGTTCAGCCCCGGGAATTCCCTCGGATCCAAAGTGTGCTCGGGTTGACGACGTGCTCGGGCCGGTGCCTGTGCTGTCCGGGTGCCGGGTGTGTAAGTACGGGGGACCGAGAGAAGAAAACTACCCTCATCTTCGTCTCCAAGTCCCGCGCCTGGAAGCCGAAGGCAGATTTCTCTGGAGATAGCAAAGATACTTTGTCACTTTGGGCGCTGCCTTGGCGCAAATCTTTAATTGCAAGGGAGCGGGGGGGGGTGGGGAAGAGGGGGATAGAGTGTCTCAAGCAACCCAAGCGCGGGTCTCCAGGCGGCAAGGCCCCCTTTGATCAGGAAAATCCAATTATTTGTGTATATACATTTCCCACATAGTGATTACTTCATTAATTGTCCCGCCTTTATCTCCTCCCTTCCCATCCCCCCTAATAATCAGTTCTTTTATCCAGACCAACAAACACACCATAGGAGCTTTGTGGATTCAAAGGATTTGCTTTCGCTTCTGAAAGAGCCGCTATTCTTTGATGATTGGGTAGCGGCAAACTTCAAAGCCATAAATCTTCCCTCTGACTGGCTGGCGGCCCAGCAAAGTCCTTATCAAATTCTTGGAGGTGAGCCTGAAGCGCTCAGACCGCTCGCGGGGCGAGCGAGCGGGTTGCGGCGAGGGGCGCGGGCGGGGAGGGCCCCGGCGCGCAGAGAGGGCGCCCGGGAGGGACGCTCAGGCGGCCCTTCGTCCTCGCCTTCGGGTCTCCATGCCTCAGCAGCGCCCTGCTCCTCAGCCAACGACCCGCAAGCCATAGCCATGGCCGCCGTGGCCGTCCTCCGGAACGACTCGCTGCAGGCCTTCCTCCAGGTCAGGGCTGGGCTCGGAGGGGACGAGGGAAAGGTGGGAAGGGTCATGTCTGGATCTTTCCTGATATTCTGTGCACCCTGAATTTCAAAGGGAATCCCGCTCGGTGGATGCCAATGGAGTGAGACCTAGGGGTGCCCACACCAACTTCACACTGAACCCGGGTGTCAAGAGTGTGGCCTTTGGGGGAGGGACGCGCGTATCCGGGGGTTGTTCGGAGGTGCGCGTCTGGCTGAGAACCGGTCCCAGCTCACCCCGCTGGGCCCTCCTGGGGCGGGCGGAGGAGGAGCGCGAGAGTAGCGTGGAAATGAGAGCTTAAAAGATGGGAGGGAAGGCGGATGGGCAGCCGGGCTGTGGGTGTTTCCAGACCCTTTCTGGCCGCGGAGCCGGGAGTGGCCCTTCGGATCACTCTCCCCTCCCACTGTGTGCCTGCCTTCCTCTGAGGCTAGATGGCGTCTCTTTGCACCAAGTAGTTTCACAGGAAGCGCTCCCGCGCTCCGCGTCCAGGTAGCGCAAGCACCAAAAGTTTCCCGGGACTGGTGGGTGCGTGCGTGCTGTGCGGTGGCGGGGGAGGGACACCCGGGACGGGGGAGGGGCGGCGGTATAATAGCCGGCGTGGGTGTGGCGGGCCGGCCCGGAGACCGCGCTTGGAGCGCTAACCTTTTGTCTCTTCTCCGCCCTCCCCTGCCGCCGCCTATGCAGGACCGCACCCCCAGCGCCTCCCCGGACCTGGGCAAGCATTCGCCCCTGGCGCTGCTGGCCGCCACCTGTAGCCGGATCGGCCAGCCGGGCGCTACGGCGCCCCCGGACTTCCTGCAGGTGTCCTACGACCCCGCGCTGGGCTCGCCCTCCAGGCTCTTTCACCCTTGGACCGCCGACATGCCGGCGCACTCGCCTGGCGCGCTGCCATCCCCGCACCCCAGCCTGGGGCTGACGCCGCAGAAAACGCACCTGCCGCCGTCTTTCGGGGCGGCGCATGAGCTGCCGCTTACACCCCCTGCAGACCCCTCGTACCCCTACGAGTTCTCACCAGTGAAGATGCTGCCCTCGAGCATGGCGGCGCTGCCCGCCAGCTGCGCGCCCGCCTACGTGCCCTACGCGGCCCAGGCCGCGCTGCCGCCCGGCTACTCCAACTTGCTGCCGCCGCCCCCGCCGCCTCCGCCGCCCACGTGCCGCCAGCTGTCCCCCAACTCGGCTCCCGACGACCTCCCGTGGTGGAGTATCCCGCAGGCCGGCACCGGTCCGGGAACCTCGGGGGTTCCGGGGGGCAGCCTCTCCGGCGCCTGTGCGGGGGGGCCCCACGCGCCCCGCTTCCCGGCCTCAGCGGCCGCCGCTGCCGCCGCCGCCGCCGCCGCGCTGCAGCGGGGCCTGGTGTTGGGCCCGTCGGACTTCGCGCAATACCAGAGCCAGATCGCTGCGCTGCTGCAAACCAAGGCCCCCCTGGCGGCCACGGCCAGGAGGTGCCGTCGCTGCCGCTGCCCCAACTGCCAGGCGGCGGGCGGCGCCCCGGAGGCAGAGCCGGGCAAGAAGAAGCAGCACGTGTGCCACGTGCCAGGCTGCGGCAAGGTGTACGGCAAGACGTCGCACCTGAAGGCGCACCTGCGCTGGCACACGGGCGAGCGGCCTTTCGTGTGCAACTGGCTCTTCTGCGGCAAGAGCTTCACGCGCTCGGATGAGCTGCAGCGGCACCTGCGGACTCACACGGGCGAGAAGCGCTTCGCCTGTCCCGAGTGCGGCAAGCGCTTCATGCGCAGCGACCACCTCGCCAAGCACGTCAAGACGCACCAGAATAAGAAGCTCAAAGTTGCTGAGGCCGGAGTCAAGCGGGAGGACCCGCGGGACCTGTAAGCCCACCCGGGGGCGACCCGATGCCTCTCCCGCCTCGGGCTCCCTACCCAGCATCTCTTCGGAGAGGTTCCGGGGGCCTGTGGGCAGCCGGCCGAGAGGAGACCCAACAGAGGCACTTACTTGCCCCTTCCTGCTTGCCCGCCTCCCAAAAGCGACGCCAGGCCTCCAGCTCCCTGGCCGGCCTGCGGACAGGGACCGTGTGCCCAGGAAGAGCAGGGGAGGTAGGGTTGAGAGCTCTGCGTCACGAAAGAGCAGTTTCAGGCTCTGAACCATTCCCACCATCTGGGAGACCTACAGTCTTGGGGGGGACTACCCTGGCCTGACCTTTGTATATAGGAAACGCTGCTGAAATCAAAGCGGAAGAACCTTGAGAGAGTTGAAATAGTGCTGGGTTTTTTGCTAGGACTGGGCCGGGCTTTGTACAGGTTATTTAATAGCTTTCTTAAAGAATAATTATAATAATTATAACATTAATTAAAATGTTACTTTTGTCCTCAGCTCCATGCAGAGCTACAGCATGAAATGTCTCTGTAAAGCAATCAGCAGTTGCAGCGTGAAAATAAATACGTTAACTCCGGGGTCATCTCGGGAAGACCCCGCTGAGCCGGTCTCATTTGATCTTTTCTCCTTCCGGGAGGCTTTACAAAGCTGTCACGTTTCACCGGGAATTTGAAGGCTCCTGTAGGCTGCCTCTGTCGGAGGCTTCTTTGGTTTGGAAGGTTCTGGGCAAGTGTGTCGGGTGCAAAGATGCAGAAAGTAGGAGGGCAGGGTCAGTTTTGTGGTAAAGAGATTAGGGTAAGATTTTCCAGTCCCACCTTGAGTTTCTCACGCGGCCTTAGGACTTGACCAGAGACTGTCGGGCTTCTCTTAAAAGTTGATACCTGCTGCACATACAGTACACGATCTTTTTATCTGGCGAATTGCCTGTGGCTTTCCATTTGTTGGTACTCTCAGAGGTAACAGGCGAGCTGCGCTTCCTCCTGGCAGCCGGCTATGCTTGCTGTCTGCAGGGGTACTACCAACTCAAGGATCTGTTCACAGATGAGATTTTGGAGAGTTACAGAGAAACTAGGGGCCCTTGTTCAGGTTGGTCTTTGCTTGGGAAAGAAGCGGCTCTCCTGTATTTCAGCCCCTTCATGATACACAACCTTGTCTTGCTTGTTTTCTTCTTAATCCTTTTGCTGGGGCAATCTTACCAGTCTTGTTTCACAATAGCCTCTTAGAGATTTCTGCCTAGGCCTGGAAGTTTAGTTCCATTTTGTGTCTTGGGACTTTATTTTTTCAATCGCTGCGGTAGACTAAGATTTTCTCAGGGAGGAGCCAGGAATACTCATATCTAGGTTTCTCACCTGTCTCTAAAATGTGAAGTTTTAAATGTGAAGTTTACAAGTGTTTTTTCAACTCAGCTGACTCCTGGATGTTTTCTAATATGTGAGTTTTTAACCTGAAACCAAAACCTTAATCTTCTGATTTAGAACTAGCAAAGAAAATAAATGATTCTCAATTTTGTTACTATGTTAAACTGGCTGGCATCATTAATGCCAAATTTCAATGGAACTGAATAATTTTTTCATGGTAGTAGAAGTGTATATAAATTGATAGCATTTCACAGTTTACACACTGCTGTTGCCTTGCCTTTCGTTTGAAGCCAAACTGAAGGGTAAGTTCTTAAAAACCAGGAGGGTTGTGCTTGAGACTTACTGTATTAAGTAAAACTCAACCAGCAACATAGTTGAGATGAAAATTACTTTTATACTCCTAAGAAATAGCATTTTTATTTTGTAACTTGGGACAAGGTGGTAACTATTAAAATCATTGTGGGACTATGCCTTAGAACCTGTTACTCTCATTAGAGATTTTGGAACTATTTAATGACAAAATGGAATGTGAGTCTTTAGGGTTCTTTACCTGGAAAGGGCAGTTTGGGCGGGCTAAATTCTCAAGGCTTTGACAGTTTTGCAAGCAATAGTAATAAGAAAGTTGCTACACAGTAACATTAATATGCATTTAAATGTGTAATCTTAATCTACATCAAGATTGTTGAGAATAATTTCTATGAGGAGTTACAGAAACTCTGACATCTGAACCATGCCCTGGGATTGACTTCAGAGCCAGAAAAGGATTTTTGGCAGATGATAGGGAAAGAGGAGTGCTTGTTCGAGAGTGAAAAGACCAAGGACTTTCTTTGGAAAATTTGAAACGATTCTCTCATGTGAAAGAAAATGCCCTTGGTAGAGAAAGAAAACTGGCAATTTTGAAGTGACTCTACTAGCTATTATTGACAGCTATGATCATTTAGCATCCAAACAGGTGAAGTGTTGAAGAGAAAATGTCCTTATAACTTTAACTTTGTTGTTAAGAGAGAAAATAAGTAAAATGTATGAAATTTTGTATCTAAACAGATAAGGTGTTGAAGATAGTTTTCTTATAACTTTGTGGTGGTTAAGAGAAAGATAAAATATATGGAATTTTTCTAAAAATACAATATTTATAATTTTAAAAAGCAGAATGAAGTCATTTGATGACAAATCACTTTCTTAGTCTTTAGGTAATTGAACCTGCAAATTTTAAAAGCTCGGTAAAAGTATAGGCTCTAGACTAAAGACTGTTCCTTATTGTCAGTGCAAATCTGTGTTCCAATTACTTTAGAAAAAAATATTTATGCCATTATCCAAATAGAAGCCAGGAAGTCACAATAATGTGATATTATTATCCAAGTGTAGGAAAACATTTCATGTTTATACTGAAAAATAAGCTAATAAATGCTCAGAAATACAAGTTTGACAATGAAGAAATGTATTAGATTATGTAAGCTTTTAAAACGTGAACTGTTACTGCATGCTTTATTTGGTTCATAAAACTGCAACCTACTATGGTACTATCCATTTATAACTTTAAAAAATTATTTTAAAATAAATCAGTATGCAAGAAATATATGCATAAATGATGTAAATTAAGCACATTTAATTTAATTTTAATGACATTCAAATTAAAAGACGTTCAGAAGCAAATTACTTTTAAATGTAAACTGAATTTATCTTTTATTTGGAATTTTGCCATCATCAAAAAAGAAAGTTTAATCCACCAACTGAATTCAAGGCTTTACTTAAGAACCCCAGAACCAAATTCAATTGAGTTAAAAACCAATTGAAGAAACTATGTTAATGATGGCCTCAAATGTCAATAGACATTTTGTTTTTTAAGCAACTGTTTTAGTAGCATGCAAATACAATGTAAAGTGTCATATTTTAGAAAATTCTAAAATAAGTGTGATATGATTACATTGTTTAACACAATTGATAAATGAACCATTTTACCAAAAACTTGGAAACATGGAGAAATTGAGTTATCAGTAATTTAGGTAATTTGGAATTGTATGTTTCTGAACTTATTAACAACACTGTATAGTTTTCTGCTTTTCTCAAGGGAAAATTGTGCACATTCGCCTTTTGCAGACCACTAATTTGGAATAGTTTTGGTAATGAATGAAAGTAAATTATGTTAAAGAAAATACAGCTACATTATTCACCATCGTGTTAAATAAGTCCTTTCTAGTTTCAGTTAGAGTTTAAATCTTATAACTATGTTGTGTATGTTGTTTTAACTTATTTTCCCTTAAGTCAATCAGACAACACATGCCTATTTAAAAAATTAATATTGACGAGATTGCTTCTGGCAGAAACCTACATGAAACAGTATTTGTAGAAAAGGCAGTTTTTCACCCCAATTTGCACTCCATTTCTATTTTAATACTATTGGGTTTTAGATATTCAGTTTAAAGCAGCATCTTCAGTGTTTCCCATCTGTTTTGGTTCTGCTGTGAGACTTTCACAGAACCTTTAGCGGTAGCTATACCTTCACACTAACGTGAACACCTACTAAGTTGTTTAGGCCTCTAAAATTGCAAACCACTTTTACTTGTGTTAGCTCACCACATTAAATAATGACAAGTTGTGGTAAATTGACATTATCTCACTGGGAAATCATCTGTTGTGGAATCAGATTCAAGCCTCAAGCATTGTTTTCTAGTAAATGTGATTATGCTTTGCTAATGTCCCAAATTGAGGGCCACTCAAAACAAGTCATACTAATGTTCTATTAAATACCATTTCCTTCCTCTGGTTTGCATGGGGGAACTTAAAAGAGTATGAAACCAAGGGCAGCTTTGACATGAGGACATGTGCCAACATAGTTTGATAAACTAGGAACAAATAAGGAAAACATCTAGATAGATGTTATGTTGGTAATGAGGCATATATTTAGATTAATACACCAAAATGACAGGTTTCAGTATTAGGCCACTATAATTGTAACTGATTCATGTGGCATTCAATATATATAAACAGACTTCCCTGCTTGCGCAGTGGTTAGGAATCCGCCTGCTAATGCAGAGGACACAGGTTCAATCCCTGGTCCAGGAGGATCCCATATGCCGCAGAGCAACTGGGCGCGTGTGCCACAGCTGCTGAGCCTGTGCTCTGGAGCCCGCAAGCCACAACTACTGAGCCGTGTGCCACAACTACTGAAGCCCGTGTGCTTGGAGCCCATGCTCTGCAGCAAGAGAAGCCACCGCTGTGAGAAGCCCGCGCACCGAAAGGAAGAGTAGCTCCCGCTCGCTGCAACTAGAGAAAGTCCGTGCACGGCAACGAAGACCCAACGCAGCCAAAAAAAAAAAAAATATATATATATATATATGTGTGTGTGTGTATATATATATATATATATATATGTAAACTATATTTTTCTCTGGTATTCAGACTCGACACATTTTTGCATAAAGATCTTTGTGTCAATTCCTCCTCCCTTGATTGTTTTTGAAGAATAAGCAATGTTTCAAGTTAATTTATGGACATTGTAAAATAACTTACATAATGTTACTTCCTAAAATGAGTAAGTGATATTGTTCAGCAAAGATGTAATCAAACAGCTATCGACCTTCATACTTTTTTTTGATAGTTTCACAGTTGTTTTACTGTTACAGTTTATTACCAATTGAAGATTTGCATGTGATGATTGATATAGTATTCATTTTCATGATGACATTTTGATGACTTCCGTTTCTAGACTTTATATACTTCTCCTTCCATGTCTTGAGTGATTATGCTGAAGCATAATCCTCAATGGGGTATTTGACACTTAATTCGTAATTCAACCCATGCATGTGAACTGCAGTAGTTTCTGCACAACACATAATAAACTATATTAACTAATATATTTTGGTTGTCTACCTAATACCAAAATTCAATTCAGGGGAAATAAATCAAGTTCCTAGTTTGATACAGATCTTCCTTGACTAACGATGAGGTTACCTCCCAATAAACTCATCGTGAGTTGAAAATACCGAAGTTGAAAATGCGTTTTGTTGTTTTTTTTTTTGCGGTACGTGGGCCTCTCACCGCCGTGGCCTCTCCCATTGCGGAGCACAGGCTCCGGACGCGCAGGCTCAGCGGCCGTGGCTCACGGGCCCAGCCGCTCCGCGGCACGTGGGATCCTCCCGGATCGGGGCACGAACCCGTGTCCCCTGCATCGGCAGGCGGACCCCCAACCACTGCGCCACCAGGGAAGCCCTGAAAATGCGTTTAATACGCCTCACCTACCGAGCATCACAGCTTGGCCTAGCCTACCATAAACATGCTCAGAGCACTTACATTAGCCTACAGTTGGGCAAAATCTAACACAAAACCTATTTTATAACAAGGTGTTGACTATCTCATGTAATTTATTGAATATTATACTGAAAGTGAACAACAGAGTGGTTATATAGGTACAGGATGATTGTGTTTCGGTTGTTTACCTTGGTGGTGGCGTGGCTCTCTGGGAGCTCTGGCTCACTGCCCTGCCCAGCATCACAGGAATACCCTACAGCATATCGCTAGCCCAGGAAAAGACCAAAATTTGAAGTTTGGTTTCTACTGAATGTGTATCACTTTCACACCATCATAAAATCAAAAAATTGTATGTCAATCTTTCATAAGTCAGGGATGCCTGTATATAAAAATCTGCAACTTTCACTTCTCAAAAAGTTGTTTCAGCATTATGAAGATTTGGTTTGCCCCTTATAAAATGGAAGTTTGTTTTATAGCAAAACTATTTAATTTTTTTTTCATTAGTTGCCAAAACCCTAACATCAAAAATACACTAAAATTTTCTGAGGTCTAAGGCAGTGTCTAGATATCACCTGATTTGTTAATACAATGTTAAACCATGCAATCACATGGATGCTTTCTAATGATTTTGTGTTTAGCCTAATCTAAAACACGGATGAAAAACATCTGGCCCTCAGCTTAATTTCATCCAGTTCACAAGGCAAGTATCAAAGCTAAATCCTCATTTATGCTTATGGTTGGGAAAAGTGTCTTAATTTGAAAAGTGTTTGGTGGCAGTTTCCTAAAACTCTATGTAAGGTACCATGAAAGCTTATTTCTCTTATTTCTGTCTTTGTAGGTTTTATTCTTATATTCTGTATGGCTCTTAACTTGTGGATGCCACGTCTTCGACATATTCGTGTTCATCTCTAGCATGGAAACTCATTTTGTGTCGTGTGTCTCTCTTCCTTTTCTTGATGTGTCTATGCCCATTATTTTATTTTGCTCCCTATAATGCAGGACTTGACAGGATTCTAAACTCCAGTTATTTAAAACCTGTTGTATTTTTAATAGACACATATTCCTTGGTCTAAATTTTACATGTGAGTGAGTTAAATTTAGAGTTCTATTTATAGATTCAAATCATGTTTTATTTATGCATTACATGGCTGCTGTTTACCGTGGATTTGTGAACATTTTACTTTCAGTTGTCATGGAAAAAATATTTCCATGACAATTGAGAGTAAAATTGTAAAATATGGTAGAGAATTGTGGTTTGAGGTAATACCAGTTTGGATAGATTTTAATTAGTAAAAAGCATACAAAAGAAGTAGATTACCTAAATCTGTAAACATAGCCCTTTATTTATTGAGCTAAGGTTTTAATGAAGGGGATGTGAACTAAGACCTATAAGCATTTATCTATTTTTATTCCTTGTTAAGGTTATTATATTTGATGGAGGTTTCTTTTTCTCTCAAAGCCTTTATTCTCCTCTGTTTGATCCTTGATGAAGTTCATGTCATCTCTCCATACCTCAGACAACTGTCAAGAAAGTCATTTTGGTGACAGATTTTGTACCGAGACTGGGTTTGGAGTAGAAAGTTGCTAAAGTTTTCTAAGGAGAAAGTACTCCCTTCATCGATCATGATTCAGGCTTGTCAATAGCAAGTCTGTGTGCCCTGAGTAGCTAGTAGCTGGAAGCTGCCCCCTTGCTTCTGTAGCACAGAGGTCTAGAAGTAGTGAAAAGGGAAACAGATCAGAGGGAATAACACGACCATGGGGAATAACAGACATTTGGAAGATCCTGTTTAGACAGGATGTTCCTAAAGGGGTGGAAATAGGGTCATTGGGTAGAAGCTGAAGGAAAAGGCTTGATCACTTTCTCAAAGTTAGAATGGACCCCTGGAAAGTGCCTGCCTCACCCCAGGTTGGTTTTTTCTTCCTTAAACCACAGCTTAGTATGAGTAGGCTGTAGGGGAGATGCAGACCTTGACTGAGTTGGACTTGGAGGATCTTTATGGTCTCTTCCAAAGCTGAAATGCTTCAAATCTAAAATCTGTAGATCAAGAAATCCAAATACATTTTATTAAAGCTACTAAAAATGCAACCATTGTATGAATATTCCTGGCATTCTGGCATCTGATTTCAGAAATCCAGTTTTTGAAAATATAGTTTATTCTTAAATACTTAAAGGTATTAAAGAGCAGCAGAGTAATTTGGGATAAATCAGTCAGCCCCTCTGCAAGTAATATCAGAAGGTAGTCACATGATCTTAATATTGGTTTTTGAAAATAACACTTCTGGGGGTGTCAGTCTTTGTAAATGCTGTACCAAGGTGCATATCACCAAGTCCTGTTTTTACGCATGGAAATTTCACAGTACAATGACAGGATGGAAGAGTGTAGGTAACTTTTCAATAGTTATATAGGTGTAATCATTTAGATTTACAAACTGTGGCCTAGCTAAATTTAAGGACACCATTCTTTCCCCATACCCTCGAAGTCAGTCAAGTTGATATATATAATTAATACATGAGCTGCATACTTAATTCAGTATTTGTTATTTATCATTCCTAGATGCAGAGAACTCAGGCAAAACAAATTCAAAACATGTATACATAACTAAATTCAATTCACCAAACATTTATTTGAGTTTACAAGGTGTAAGATACATCGAGGATTCGAAGGTGAACATAATCCAAAGAACTCACAGTCATAAAGGAGTTAAGACATCTACACAGATGAATGTAATACAAGGCCTAACTAAAAACCCAGTAATGAAATTCCTATTATAACAAAAAGGAAAAAGAAATTACTTCAGGTAAAACAATGTTAAACTATTTTGTGCCATAAATATTTCTGTCTTCATAAACAGCAGTCCACAGACTCCACCTGCAGCCTTCAGAATCCTTTTAGGTTTTTACATGGAGCTGAGCGTTCTAGACAGTGTGGTCCCTAGACCAGCAGCATTAGCATCACTTGGGAACTTGTTAGAAATGCAGATTTTTGGGTCCAGTTCCAAGTTACTAAATCAGAAACTCTGGAAAGGGGCCCCTGCAAGTGATTCTGAGGCACACTGAGGTTTGAGAACCACTTGTCTAGGAAATTGTACCTTTTATAATGCATAAGAGAACCCAAGGAAAATAAGCAAATTCAAGCCTAACACATTTCTCATAAGCTATTCGGGGGAAATAGAGAATGGACAGGTCACTTGGCTGAAATCCCTCACCCACTCAAGAGACCCAGTTGAGAATCTTCTAACTCTTGATGAGAAGACAGCAACAGTCTTAATTACAGAGTGATTCTTCTCTGCTTCCTCTACAATTGTGTAGACAACTGTCCTTTTATAGTAGTATTTAATACACATAGAAGATTTACATTTTTGAATCATCAATCATATTTTATGTTAGTGGAATTTTCCCAAGAATGTGGAACAGTGACTTTTAACAACATCTGTTTTCTTCAAAGGAGTGCTCAGCTAACTGAGCAGTTTGGTTTTTTAGTGTCATTGGATGATTAATAACTAATTATCTTAGGGCACGTATAAACTCTACCACTAAGAGTGAAAAATACATGTACACTCAGTGCTGCAGAAATACAATGATGGCACTTCTAAAACACAAGCACAGTTGCTTCAAGCCTTTGTTTTGCTAAAAAAAAAAAAAAAGGGCTTTTAAAACTACTGATAGGGAAGTGCAGAGTCCTAGTGCTTCTTCGTAGAGGCTCAAACTTAGGAAGTTGTAGATATTTATCTAAACCCGGGGTCTTCAATTCCTCTGGCTTCACTGCTGTCCTCCTCAGCCCGCCCCTCTCCTCCACCAAATCTTTCTTGCTCAAGGTGCATCTCAGGGCTGTTTCTCAAACCAGAGCATGATTTTGTAACATTTCTTTGAAAAACATTTTATTTCTGACCTTTGCAATTATAGAAGGATGCTGGGAATTACCAGTACCAGGGAAACTTGTAACATAAATGAGAATAGCTCCAAAATTTTTTCCAGTGAATGAACCTCTTCCTGTGCCTCCAAATCTAAACTATCCATCATTGATTTGGGGTACTTTAGGAGGACACTTAGTGAATGACAACAAAAATCTAGGTTGATGATGACTATGGCATGTTCCCAAGGAGTTCCCCAGAACCCTGAAAGATCAAGGGAGCTCTCTATGACCAGATAAATCTCCCCAACCAGGATTTATAGAAATCGAATTTAACAGGTTGGAGTTGGAGAAGACCTTTAAAATCATCCAGTTTGACCTCATTTAACAGAGGAGACAACTGAGGCCATGCTTAATCAAATGAAGCAACCATTATCTAATGTATCTATGGTACATTAAAGGGTAAGTACACTCAGTAGAAACCCAGCAGCCTAGAAAAGGGAGCGATAGTTAAGGATCACAAAGAGTGGGAGAAGACTCAGAGATCAAGACCAGGATCCCTTTCTACCCTTAGCTGTTTGGGCAGAGGTAGGGTGGTGGTCCTAGGAAGCTGCTAACTGGCTGCTCTACCCCTTCCAGTATCCTGGGCCTCCTGCCTTCTCTGAGGCAGTTGAGATTTCAACTTCCCAATGCAATCTCAACTTCCCAATGCCTTAACAGTCTAACACGCCTAAGTGTCATTGCTTCAGCTTTTAAAGACATCCCCCCACCACAGTCTTCCTATGTTATCAAAATGTAAACTCATTTAGAAGATTGTTAAGTGACCATTCAAAGGCAAAAAAAAAAAAAAAAAAAAAAAAAGCAAAGACCAGAAGGGCAGGGTGTAGAAGAAACCAGAGCTGAGGAGAAAAAGAGAGCCTCTCTGATGGAAAAGAGCTGATAGTGGTGTTGAGTGTGTGTCATGTGGAAGACAGATAGATCTGGGGACGTGGAAGGACCATACCTCAGAAGGAACAGGTAAAAAAGTTGTAAAAAAGTCTAGATCCAGAGCTCTTGGCAACTGTCTCAGCAAAGATTCCTCTGTATTTGTCATCTTTTGTTGCATAACAAATACCACAAACTTAAAGGCTTAAAACAACATGTGTTTATTATCTCACAGATTCTGTGCACCAGGAGTCTAGGCTGTAGCCTAGACTGTAGCCTCTTAGCTGTAGCCTCTGCTTAGGGACGTTCATAAGCCTGCAATAAAGGTGATGGCCAGGACTGGGGTCTCATCTGGAGGCTTGACCAGTGAAGGATATTCTTCCAAACTTAAGTGGTTGCTGGCAGGACTTGGTTCTCTGTGGGCTGTTGGACTGAGGACCTCAGTTCTTTGTTGGCTGCAGTCTGGAGACCACCCACAGTTTCTTAATACATGGGTCTCTCCAACATGGCCACTTGCTTCGTCAACATGCAAGCTGGGAAGGCAATAAAGTCTACTAGAAAGATGGAAGTGGCTTCCTGGTGGCGCAGTGCTTAAGAATCCACCTGCCAGTGCAGGGGACACGGGTTCGAGCCCTGGTCCGGGAAGATCCCACATGCTGCAGGGCAACTAAGCCTGTGCGCCACAACTACTGAGCCTGTGCTCTAGAGCCCGTGAGCCACAACTACTGAGCCCGCGCGCCTAGAGCCCGTTTTCCACAACAAGAGAAGCCACCTTAATGAGAAGCCCGTGCACCGCAACAAAGAGTAGCCCCTGCTCGCCGCAACTAGAGAAAGCCGCATACAGCAACAAAGAACCAAAGTAGCCAAAAATGAATAAATAAATAAAGTAAATTTTTTTTAAAAAAAGAAAGATGGAAGTACGTCTTTTGTAATCTATTCACAGAAGTGACAGCCTGTCAACATGCTACTCACTTGAAGAAGTTTACTCAAGAGAAGATTACACAAGGATTCAAATACCAGGAGGTGGGAATCATTGGAGGCCATTTTAGAGGATGACTATCACACCTTGTGACACAGCTTGTCCAAAACAATAAAAATAATGGAGTCATGTATGGAGACCATAAAGGTTTGGACAAAGAGTTTCTCAGCATCAGCTATGATGCTTCCTCACTCTTGAGAGACTGTCCCCCAGCATCCATCTTTCCCTTCTTCCTTATTGTAATAGTAATCCCCCAATTTTAGGGAGGCATATGGCTGTCCATCTAGAGACTACATATGGCAGCCTCCCTTGTAGTTAGGTATGGCCATATGACTGAGTTCCCACCAATGGGCTGTGAGCCTGTGTGATATATGCCACTTCTGAGTAACATCCGTAAAAGAAAGTTGCATGCCCTCTCCTTCTTTTTTACCCACCTTTCTGAGGCTGGAATGCATATATGGTGGTGGGCATCCAGCTCAATCATGTAGATAAGGGCAACACCCTGGAAGATCTTGGAAAAATAAAACAGAAGGACTAGGAGTCCCCAGACCATCACTTGAAGCAGAGTAGCCCAACTTTCCTGGGCTGCCTACCAGCTGGACTTCTAAGAGAGAAATAAACCATCTTGTTTAAGCCATTGTTATTTGCTATCTGTTACAGTAACTAAACCAGTATCCTAACTGATGGATCACACAGTGCTTCCAGAGGCAAGTATTCACAGTGCTCCTGCTGAGTCTTCCTGTGGCAGCTGTGAATTACATCGCTTTAAAAGATGTCACAACGTGTCACCTTTCCAGCTCCTCCGAGGCTATGTCTGCTGGAGTCCTCAAAATGAGTTCTCACCCCCCAAAGGGTATCCTCTTAGGATGCTGCTATGGAAAACTCTATCACTGCTTTCCAGCTTTGCCCATACTCAGGTACCCAGAGGACTTCAGTCATTCAGTGATTCATTTATCACACTATTTATGGGGCTTTTCTCACGTGGCAGTCACATGAGCCTGGGGATACAACAGTGAACAGGACAGACCAGCTTTTTGCTCTCAGGAGACTGACATTCTAGTAGGGCATTAAAGACACAATAAACAAATAAACCAACAAATAAGATAATTCAGGGAATCATAAAATAAAATAACAACTTTAAATTCATCTTCATTTACCCTACAAGATCACGCAGGGAAACTGAGTCTCAGCCACATTGCTGGGTAGTTCATGGTCTCCAGCCTGAAGAATGGCCCCCAGTAGTCCTTGTCTCATAACTGCCTCAGACTGAAGGAGACAAATTATTTCCACCTACTACCCTTTGGTGAGAATTAGTCCCATGAACACACCTATATGCATGGTGGATGGAAAATATAGAGATGCACATGGATATCTGTTGAACACTAACAGTGTTCCACCAACATACCCATCATAAAAATCCAAATAAATAAAAAACACATCAAGCAGAAAATAAAAGGGCCACTTTATCCTTTCCCTTCATAAATAACCACTGTTAACATTTTCATTCCTTCATTCAATCAACACATCTTTATTGATCTCCTGCACTGTTCCCGGCCCTGTCCTTGATGATGAATATGCTGGAGGTGGCTCCTAACCTCATGTGGCTTCTAGCTTGAGTGTGTGTGTATGTGTGTGTCTCCTCCTGGGTTTGTAAACTGCCTGTACCATACCTAGCTATATGATTTCAGACAAACCACTTAACTCCCGAAGGCTCGGTTTCCTCATTGGCAAAATGGGTATAAAAATAGTAGCTAATATATAGGGTTGTTGGAGGGGATTAAATTTGATAATATAGGTTAAATAACTTAGAATAAGCACTCAGTAAAAAAAAAGGCTGCTACTATTGCTATATGTATAATATAAATATTTGCTTTGATATAAACAGGGTTATACTATTGATACTTATATACAACTACGGTCTACTCCTTGAACCCTTTCAGTGATGTTCCTTTTTCCATTTCAAAACATAGAAGGTGAAGTTCATCATTTTAACTGCTTTATGGTATTCTGTTGTCTGTATTTACATTTGTATATATATTTGGTGGAGAGATTGATGGACATGGAGTCCATGAATGGGCATTGTATGCCATGTTCTTTTTTTCTTTCTTTCTTTTCTTTTTTGCAAAGTTCTTGATGTACTTTTTTTTCTGGACAGTGGATACAAAACTTAGTTACATTCTAAAAGGGTTCATAATCCAAAAGCAGAACTGTGATTTAAATGGGCCAGTCCTTGACTTGACCACATAATTTTACCTCTTTATGCTCCAGTCCTTCCCTCTGTGTGTTCAGTTTCATTACTCCTCTCTCTTTCCTAGAAATGTGAAAGCTTTCTAGAAAACAGGCAAAAACAGAAACATAGAGCCAAAACCAACAATTTTACTACGTTTAAACTTAATGATTTCATTTTACGTACCAACTCCTCATGGGAGCAGAGGACTAATTGCCAACCTCTACCCTTGGGTTTAGTTTAGACACAACCCCAAATACCTTCCTAGCTCAGTCTTTAAAAATCTGAGTTTCTGTACTGTTTCTTCACAAGGCCTATTTCTTTTCCTCCATAAAGTGTGTCCTCATTTATATTTTCCTCTCTTTGTATCCATCTAAAGTATGACTCTTGAGAAGATACATATGCTCCATTAAACCCTACAATTTAATGCCTCTATCTGTAAAGTCTAAATTTGTGATTTGAAATCACAAATAAAGTGATTTCTATCTATAAAGTCTAAATTTGTGATTTGAAAATGTACTCTTTGAATACCAGTGACTTTAATATTAACCTGCCACAGATAAGATCTTTAAGGGGAAAAATACAACTGCCCATTTTGATTTGGGGGGATTTTAGTCCTGAGATCCACACAGAGGCACCAAGACTTGTATGATCACAGACAAATCAGTTCACTTCTCTGAGATCAGTTTCCTCATCTATTAATGGGAGGGAGCTTAAGGGGTTTCCAAATGTAATTCCTTAGCACCCCTGGTGACTGATGAGATGCTTCAGGAGTCTCATAGATGAGATGTTCTCCTTCTGTTCCATATTCTGAGCTCCTCTGATAACCACTAACTAGCTGGTTGATGATCCCTTCCACTCCTGTATGAGGCTGGACCGCATGAACTATAAGCATAACCATTCATTGATACACAAGGTTTCAATACATAGTGCTGATAAAGGAAAATGGAAGAAAATAGTGGACGGGGAGAAGCCAGGGGGAGGAGAGGGAAAGAGACCAGGGAAGATTGAAAAAGGAAGAAACAAGTTGGCCAGGCTAGTAATGTGACCCATGCAGAGGACTGACTCCTTAGACAGGCCCTATGGGGAGTTTCAGCTGAAAGGTTTATCCAAAGTCAAGACCTTTCCCTCCAGAGAGGTGGAACTTTTGTGAGGAGTAGCTGTTGCTGTTCCAGTTCATAGGTGACTGCAATGTATAATGGATTCATCTGTACTGCAGTGGAAGAGGAGTTCAGACTCTTGGTCTGCTACTAATGGCCTGACTTTAGGCAAGTCATGTGATTCTGTGAGGGTCAATTTCTTTATCTGAAAATGGAAGGAGTAGGACTGGATGATATCTTGAGGTCCTTTCCTGCTTGAAAATTGTATGATTCTTATGAACGCTTGTATATATAGCCAGGTATTCTGGTTTATCCATTGCTAAGTAGAACCACCTCGACATTTAATGCCATAAAATAACAACCATTGTATTATGCTCACATATTTTGGGGGACAGGAATTCACCCAGATCGCAGTGGGGGTAGTTCGTCTCACAGTCTTGGGTCTCTCTTCTGAGAATGACTCAGTTGGAGGTAACTTGAATGCCTAGGAGTTAGAATCATCTGGATGCTTCACGGACATGTCTGGTCCCTGAGCTAGGATGAATTGAAGTCTGAGCTGAGTACGCTGTCAACCAGAGCACCTATTCGTGGCCTCCCCGTGTGACTTGGGTTTCACAAAACATAGCAGCTGGGTTCCCAGAAGGAATGTCTTGAGATTGATCATCCCAATAGTGAGCCTTCCAGAACAGGCAGAAGCTACATGACCTTTTCAGACCTAGCTTTAGAAGTCACTGAGTGACAATTCTACCATATTTTGTTGGTTACAAACAAATCACCAAGGCTAGCCTAGATTCGAGGGAAGGGAAAGTAGACTCCAGATCAGCAAGTTCACGTTGCAAAAGAACCATCATTGCTGCCGTCTTTGGAAAAGTATGATCTGCCCCAGTCTGCACTCTGGTAATGACGGTTCACATGCCTCTCGAATACATTGCCTCATCCCTCCCTCGAGATCCCCAAAGTCTCATCCCCAAGATCTTCAAAGTCTGCATCAGTTCAAATTCCAAGATCTTGCTATCTAGTCGGGTCCAATGCTGATGAGGTTTCTCAGTGCCTTCCCCTTCACTGAAGTTCTTTGCAGTCTGAAGACTTGTGAACCAAACAGACAAGTCTTCTAGTCTTAAGATCCTTTGAAGGCCTATTATCTATCTGTCTGAAATGGTTCATGAGGCACCATCTTAAATCTTTCTGAGGTCTTAAAAAAAGTATTTAAAGTCACATCGTTGGCTTCCTCTTTACTCTGAGACCGTGTCTTCCTAATCAAACCCTTGATTCGACCTTTGCACTGAGGGCCTTTCTTACTTTGAGGATGCTTTGCTGATTGGAAAGACTGACTTGAGCTCGCTATACTTCTTCTAAATGTTACTGCAAAATTGAACATAGCCATATTTTGTCATCAGTAACTAAAAGAAACCAGTTGACACTTTCAGCTTTCTGTCAGGAAACCTCCTTAGGCAAATCCACTAGTTCACTCAGTATAGTTTCTATTTTTCATGTTACCACAGGTGATAGTGTTGCTAAACCTTTTGCTACAACTTAGCAAAGTCATCTTTTTTCCACCTTCCAACAATAATTTCCTCTTTGTCCCTCTAGCTTTCACTGACAGTCTTCTCAAGGTCCATCCAGGTTTTGCTAACTTCTAAGGCCATTTGACCTTGAGAAACTGAATATACAAACAGATAATGGCCAGATAATATATAAAAGTGGAACTCTCACCCACAGTCTGCAGCAGCCAGCCTAGGAGACTAACCTATTATCTACAGTAACCAGCCCAGAAGGCCAACCTACTATAAGACAGAGTAGGAAATCAGACAGCTATCTCTAGCAACAATCCAAGAAACAAAACAATAGCTCCTGTAAAAATTGGCCCCAAATGACCAGGACTTAATTAATAACCATCTGCTTCCCTAATTTTTGTCCCCATTTCCAACTTAGGACCAACCAGAGAAAGCCAAATATTCATTCTAACCAATCAGATAGGATTTCCCACTTCTAGTCAGTCTGCTTATAGTATCCCCATGCCAACAACCTCCAATCAGGGCATATTTGAAGTCTTCCCCTTCTTTCCACTGTAAAACTGTCCCACTCCTCTGCCTGCCTTTGAGTGTCGGCCAAAACGCAAGTGACGGTGGCTGACTCCCTTGCTATAGCAAGTTTTGAATAGATAGCCTTTGCTTGTTCTCATTTGGTTGGTCTTTATTTCCACAAGCTGCTTCCTGCTTCCCAGTCAAAAGCCAATGGGTTATGGTTTGGAGTTTTGTTATGGGAGAATCCAAACTCTATTCTCGTTACCTATTGTTGTGTAAAAACCACCCCAAAACTTGGTGGCATAAAACAACAGTCATCTTATTATGCTCACAGATTCTGTGGGTCAGGAATTCCGACAGGGTTAATAAGGATGGCTTGTCTCTGATCCACAACATCTGGGGCCTCAGCTGTGAAAACTTAATGGCTGAGGGAGGACCCATCAGGAGACTGCCTCATTCACATATCCTGATGCCTGAGCTGAGGTGACTTGAAGATTGGCTCAGGTGGGGATGGCAACCATTGGCTTAGGCTCTTTGCAGCTCTTCACAACCATTGGCTGAGCTCTGTGAGGGAGTGTCCTGAGACGCGCAGCCAGGCAGTGAGTGTTCTGAGAGAGACAGGTGGACAGCTACAAGCCTTTTCTGACCTGCCTTGGAAGTCACGTGTGTTGGTTAAGTGAGTCACTCAGCCTGACCTAGATTCAAGGGGAGGGAATCAGTCTCAACTCTTAAAGGGAGAGTGACAAAGTCCCCCTGCACAAGGACACATGGGATAGGAGATACTGTTGCAGCCATTTTTGGTAACTCTAATTTGCCACTCCAGGCCACCCCCTTCCTGGCATCCCTCTACTCCTTCATTCCTACGTTACTTTTTTTTTTTTTTTTTTTTTTCCTTCTTCAGTACGCGGGCCTCGCACTGTTGTGGCCTCTCCCGTTGCGGAGCGCAGGCTCCGGACGCGCAAGCTCAGCGGCCATGGCTCACGGGCCCAGCCGCTCCGCGGCATGTGGGATCCTCCCGGACCGGGCCACGAACCCGTGTCCCCTGCATCGGCAGGCGGACTCTCAACCACTGTGCCACCAGGGAAGCCCCATTACTTATTTTTACCCTGCTTCCTTTCAGAAAGAATTTGAAGACACTCAGAAGATGGATTGGTGGGCATGGAAACAAAGCAAAGGAAGTTGGTTGATGTCAGGTGATAATCTCATACAGGTATTCATTTATTCATTCCATGAGTCTTTTTATTTTTATTTTTATTTATTTATTTATTTTTGCGGTACGCGGGCCTCCAGCCGCTCCGCGGCACGCGGGATCCTCCCAGACCGGGGCACGAACCCGCGTCCCCTGCATCGGCAGGCGGACTCCCAACCACTGCGCCACCAGGGAAGCCCGCATGAGTCTTTTTAAAGCGTTAACAATGGGTTCCACACTGGAAATATACGGAGGAGATGTGAGATGAGCAAATGAACACACATCCTGTTCTCATGAAGTTTAAGCCCAGTGGGAGAGGCAGACATTTAAAAATAATTCCACATGTACATAACCACAGGTGCTCTAAGTTCATAAGCATTTTACAGCAATGGCCCAGGAGCTGTGTAAGTGCACAACACAGGAGCTTGTTCCTGTTAGGGCATGAGAGATTTCCCTCAAAGAAAAAAAAAAAAAAAAGAATATTTAATCTTATAACTCAAAAATGAGAAAAAAGTGAGGTAACTAACTAAACTAGGGTGTTGCAAAGCATGTAACACAGACCACTAGTGATACAGAGAGATATAGCATTGGCCAAAAAGTTCTTTCGGGTTTTTCATAACATCTTATGGAAAAAGAGATGCCAACCCAGTATTATTATTGTCCTTGTTATGTATTTATTTTACAGTTTTGCAATTTATGACAGGTGATTTTGGTTTTCCATTGTTGTTGGCAGTTAAAGTTTCCTTGTAAAATGAAAGTTTTTAAGTTTAACAAAGCTATCAATTTAAGGTAAAATAATACGGTAAGCATTACACCTTGAGTTGGCAAATATCACGTAGGTGATATGTGGAACCTGAAGCTCAGTATAAAGACTGGAGTTGGTATGTTGAGAGATGGGACGGGGAGGAGGATCATAGGTAGTAAAGAGAGCATTCTGGTGCAAAAGCCCAGAGGTGGAAGAGTGGGGGGGTCCACGAAACAGAAAGGTGCCCAATATGGCTTGAGCAGAAAGCAAGAGGGAATAGTTTACAGTGAGCCAGAGAGGCCTGCAGGCCCCTGAGAGTCAGGGACTTTAGTTCAAAACTGAAACTTCCAAAACTCAGCATGGGCAATTGCACTTTTTTCCTTTAAATACTGTACCTGTGGCAGGGTTAGTACAAAATCACTGGCATTTGAATAGTACATTTATAATAGAACAAATTTAGATGATACAGATATCAAGAATATTAATTTGCAGTATCTTGAGAGCTAATGTTTCCTTTGGAAATACTTTGTTCAACATGTTTAACTATCCTAAAAGCAATGGGGCGTCATCGAAGAATTTGGGAAAAGGGAGTGATAGAACCTAGTTTGTGAGGTTTTAAAAAATAATGTTTATCAATGTAATTCATGCATTTAAAAAATTGTCCAGAAGAGCTAATCATAATAATAAGCAACATTCTGCTCTCCAACCTCTTCCCCACCCCAGAGGGAACCACTTTAAATCTCTTCTGGTTTTATTCTTCAGATAGTTTCCTTCTTGTCTCCAAAAAATGCTTATATCTGTGTCTCTTGATTTATCAGATTTGGGCATTATATCAGATATATCATATGTGCTTACTCAGATTTCCTTAGCCTTACCTTTCTCCCAGTCTCCCAGCTCACTCCACCCAGGCCATCCCAATGGCACCAACTAAGTCTGAGCTTCTGCTTCCACTGCAGGAGGCCATCAGGCCACATGCCCAGATCTACTTCCCCAATGGCTACTACAGGGCCCGAGTGACACAACCTGCATGCGTGGGAGAGTAAACTCTCCAGGCAGCAAATTTTGACCAGTGGAAGAGAGAAGGCAAAGACAGATGGGAGATATGTTTTCTCTTCCTTTTTCCCTCTGATGGATTGTTCTGGGCACAATATTTCCATCCAGCCTGTCCAAAGAGGTTCTTTGTGACTGAGTGGTCACCTGCTGAGGAACCAGCTCTGGTTATTCATGGCATTTTATGAAGCAATGGCCAGTGCAGTAACTCATCACCTTGTACTTGCTGCCAGATCTTCTCTGCCTGTCTTCCTCTCTAACTCTCACAGAACTGGGGTTGTACCTCCTAATAAAGCATAAGCCCTTAAGCTTTGCCTCAAGCTCTGTTTTCTAGGGAAATCAGGCCAAGATAGATATTGCCAATATTATCTGTTGACTTACAGCTATGACTTAAGATCACCACTTGCATCTCTCTCCCATGTTCCTATAGTGAACTCATTGTTCTTAGTTCTTTTAATTATGCTTCTAACTTTCGATTTTGTGCTTATAACTATACTTCTCTTTTTTTTTTTTTTTTTTTTTTTTTTTTTTTTTTTTTTTTTTTTTTTTTTTTTGCGGTAC
>NC_041215.1:76340541-76360045 GCF_002837175.3 Physeter macrocephalus
CCATGGCTCACGGGCCCAGCCGCTCCGCGGCATGTGGGATCTTCCCGGACCCGGGCACGAACCCGTGTCCCCTGCATCGGCAGGCGGACTCTCAACCGCTGCGCCACCAGGGAAGCCCTAACTATACTTCTTTTTCCAACCACCAGAGAGAGTATCTCTTGGCTCTGATATTTTGCAGGATGGAGATACTGGCATCCCTTCCTTCTTTGTACTTCTCTTCCTTCCATCCCTAAACCGCTGCATCATACTTTCACATCCTTAAGGTTGACAGCACTTGCATTCTGTTCTGTAATCATGATTGTCTTCTGTCATCTTCCTAAGTGCTGATTCTATATTTGAAAATCAATGCATGTATATACTATGTATAGTATATACAGTGCATATACTATGATGACTGTTCATTGAACAATAAGTTTCTTGAGAGTTTTCTGTGTCTCAGGCACTGTTCTCTAGGCTCTAGGGATAACACAACGAACAAAACAGACAGAAATCCTTGCCCTCTCAGAACTTTCATGTCAGTGGAAGAGACAAACAATTAACAAGGTAAATATATAGAATGTATGGTATGACAGATAGTGAAAAGTACTGTGAGGAAAGTAAAGCAAGGAAGGAGAATAGGAAGACTCAGGCTGGGGGTTGCAATTTTAGGTGTTCTGAGCAGGGGAGGCCTCACTGAGAAGGTAGCCTCTGAAAGCAAGGGAGCAAAACAAACAACCATCTAAGCAAAGGGAACAGCATTCTAGGCAAAGGGAACAGCATTCTAGGCAACGAGGACAGAAAGTACAATAGCCTTAAGACATGAATGTGCTTACTGTGTTCGAACAAGCGCAAGGAAGCTCAGGTGGCTGGAGCAGACTGACCAAGAGGGAGACTTAGAGAGAAACAAAGAAAGAAGTAATGGGGAGCAGGTAGTGTAGGACTGTGTAATTCATAGCAAGGACTTTGACTTTTATTATAGGAGAGATGGGAAACCTTGAAAGAGTTTTGAGCAATGGAGTGACACAATTTAATGTACATTTTAACAGGACCACTCTGGATATTGTGTTGGAAAGAGACTGAAGGGGATGAGGGAGGAAGCAGGGAAACTAGTTAGGAGATAACTGAAATAATCTAAGCAAGAGAGGACAGTGGCTTGAAGTAGGGTTGTAGCAGTGAAGGATAGGAGAAGTGGTCAGAATCTGGGTATATTTGGAAGGTAGAACCAACATGATTAGTGAATAGTTGGATGTGAGAGGGAAAAAATGGAGCCAAGAATCACTATAAAGGTTTTGAACTGAGCAACTGGAAGAAAGGAGCTGACATATAAGTAGAAGGGAAGACTGGGAAGAATAGGTTTGAGGGAAAAGATCAGGGACCCAACTTAGGCAGTTTGAGTTGCTGTTTCAGTTCTCTATTACTGCATAACAAATCACCACAAAACTTAGTGGCTTAAAAAAACAAGAATTAATTATCATGTCTCATGGTTTCTGTTGGCCAGGAATTCGATGGGGGTTAACCAAACAGTGCTTGTTTAAGGTCTCTCATTGTAATAATCCCAGTTTTAGCACTGAAAGTCTTGTGTCCTGGGAAGCCCCTCCCAAGGATGCAAAAAGTTCTGGGTTTCGGTGATGGGTGAAGAATTGAGGAGTAGGGGTAGTACAACACCGGTACAGTGGCCAAAAATATAAGGACTGAAAGCAGGGCTGTTTTTAGTGTCAAACGGATACAGCATGAACTATCTGTCCAGTCGTCACCGTCACTCACTGATTTTTCCCCTCACCACTGATGTTGGCAACCGCGATTTGCAGTTCACAATAATGGGTCACCCATTGTTGCCTCATTTCCAGTGATGTGAGTTAGGTGTGCAACGTAAGTGTGTGTGATCATGGCGTTAACAATCCAAGTTTGACCTGGCCTATGAATTAACTGTTGTGCTTTGAATTAAGATTATAGAGGCCAACCTTGAATAATCAGGATAGATCCCCACCCCGAAATTTGGTTCGGACGTTGATACTGATGCACACACCAAGAGGCTATGGAAAGATTAATTATTTACACCACTGAGGTCCCTGAGAAGGGCAGGGCAGGCCTCTCAAGCAGGTCCAGAATGCCTTGAGAGAGCTGAATAGGAGACATACTGGCTTGGGGTTTTTACTGTGGTGAGGGGATGGTGGGGGGGGTGAGGGTTCCCAGTACGAGTAGGGACTTGTGTGGCTTGAATCTCTGTCAGCACCAAAGGAGAGAGCGCTTAGGCTTTCTTAGCAGCTTGCCCAGGTGTAGGGCAGACGGGGAGATGAAGGGATAAGGTCTAAAGCTCTTGGCTGTCAAACATCAAAATGGAGCCACTCTCCTATTGCAGAGATAGTGCTAGGTTAATTTTTAATGTGAATATTGTGACAATGTTTTCTGAAAGTTCAGATCATGAAGATGGGGAACTACTGTGATATCACAGGCATGACCCAGATATCACTGAAACAGGAGGCTAAATGGATTTTTGTTTGTTTGTTTTTGCTTTTTGTTTTTTACATTTTGGCCATTCCGTGCAGCCTGTGGGATCCTAGTTCCTGACCAGGAGTGGAACCTGGGCCGCTGTGGTGGAAGCGCCCCTGTGGAGTCTTAACACTGGACCACCAGCGAAGTCCCAGACTGGGTTGTTTTAATGATAGAAGGAAGGACACATACAGCTGGATTAGGGAGGAAAAGAGCCGAACCAGAACATGCTGTACAATATGCCGAAAATAATTTTGGATTGGACATGGCAGAGGAGGAGACTGTGAAGACACATATGGAGAATGAATTTCACAAGTCTGGGATTAGACAGGGAAATACCTCTAAATTAATCAAACGGTTTTGTGGTCTCCCAAAGAAACACCAGTGTTCAGTTGAAAATAGTGAGCACAGAATTAATTTGGGCTAACCACACGACCAACACGCATGATTGTATCATTCCCTTTGTGGTGCTGTGGAACTGAGTAGAGTACCATATACTGATTCACAGGTTGGAACTAAAATGTCCTGTGGGGAAATTTGAGAACAGGTACGTCGGCCTCTGTATTAAGTTGCTAGGGCTGCCATAGCAACGTAGTGCAAACCAGGTGGTTTAAAACAAACAAGCAAAAAATTAATCCTCACAGCTCTGGAGACTAGAAGTCCAAAATCAAGCTGTTAGCAGGGCCATGCTGCCTCTGAGGTTCTAGGGAAGAATCTGTTTTGTGCCTCTCTCCTAGTTTCTGGAGGCTCTGGCACTCCTTGGGACTCCTTGGCTTCTAGGTTCATCACTCCAATTTCTGCCCCCATCTCCCCATGGTCATCTTCCCTCTGTGTGTGTGTGTGTGTGTGTGTGTGTGTGTGTGTGTCTGTGTGCCTTGGGACTCCTTGGCTTCTAGGTTCATCACTCCAATTTCTGCCCCCATCTCCCCATGGTCATCTTCCCTCTGTGTGTGTGTGTGTGTGTGTGTGTGTATCTGTGTGCAAATTTCCTTCTTACAAGAACACCAGTCATATTGGATTGAGGGCCCACCCTATTCCAGTATGACCTCCTTTTAACTTGACCCTATTTCCAAATAAGGTCACATCCACAGGCTCCAGGTGGACATGACTTCTGGGGGAACACTGTTCAATCCAGTACAGCCCCTTATGGTGCAGAGCTCGTTCTGTCAAATCTTACCTATGATCATGCTTTCTACAATATACAGAAATGAGTCAAATAACAGCAACAAAAAAATGTTTACCCACTCTTAGGTATTATAATTTGAAAATGGAGTTTTAAATCATTTTCTTGATTTTTATGAAGATTTTTAATAAAACTGTAGAAAACACAAAATATTGTTGATATCTTGTCCAAATAAAAGCTAGAGTTTATCTGTCTGCAGATTCAGCAAAGTGCAAATGTAAATCTTGGCAAGTTCTATTCAGTCTATAAACTTCTATAATGTGGACTTGATAATAGCAGAGTTGCAAGTCAAAAAAAATTTACATTTGACTGTATTCAGTTTTACCACTACATAAAAGGAAAAATGGATGTCTTAAAGGGTGTAGGCAGTTCATAGAAATATTACTGGAAAAGAAAACAGAAAGATTAAAAATAACCTACTATAGGACTTCCTTCGTGGTGCAGTGGTTAAGAACCTGCCTGCCAATGCAGGGGACACGGGTTCGAGCCCTGGTCTGGGAAGATACCACATGGCACGGAGCAGCTAAGCCCGTGTGCCACAACTACTGAAGTCCGCGTGCCTAGAGTCCATGCTCCACAAGAGAAGCCCCCGCAATGAGAAGCCCGCGCACTGCAACGAAGAGTAGCCCCCACTCACCACAACTAGAGAAAAGCCCGTGCACAGCAACGAAGACCCAACACAGCCAAAAATAAATAAATAAATTTATAAAAATAAACACATAAAAATAAAATAACCTACTACATCATGAAACAGAAGAAAACATGTCATTGTTATTTTTTATTAAATACAGATAATATCTGTTTAATTAAAATACTTTGTATTTATATTCTCCTTTTAAAATATGTTTATAGATCTTAAGAATATACAATAACATAGCCTACAAAATTTAAATATCCAACATAGAGTATTTTAAAAAGATAAAATAAGTTGCTATATCAAAGGAGAACTCTTAAAGTATTGTTATATTTTTCTACATATATTTGTTTAATTATTCCTACTATTAATCACTTCTAATTGTCATTGCTAACTAGTCTTGTTATTGTTTATTTAAATAATAGCATTTATATTTATGTGTATATATTGATCTCTAACATTCTGTTTTTGAGAATAATTTAATTAAAATTTCAAATAAAAATTAGAAACAACTCCATTCATTTAATTAGACATCATAATTAGATTTTTCTATTTGTTTAACAAAATTGAAATGTATAGCCAGCTAGAAAAAAAAAATTTGAATCTAGCAGCCATTATTTTAATAGGAGGTAGACAATATTTAACACTTTAGAAGATGAGGATTAACTGTAATTGAAATAAATATTTCATGATATGATTTAATAAAATAGGTACTAACTACATTATTTAATAATGTACATGCAATCTGAAGGAAATCACATAAAAGTTTTATCTGTAGCTTTTATCTAATTCATCTGCTAAAAATTAGTAGTCCCAGAAATCATTCCAGTTACACTGTAAAGAATCAGTGTTATTAACTTACACTGATTGGCTGTTCAAATTCTTTTCTTTCTAGCTAATGGCATGGCCCTAAGGATGAATACTGAGAACAGCTAAAAAGATTTGCCAATACTAAATACATCTTAAAAGCCATTTTTAGCGTTCAATATTTTTCACCAATCCTCTTTGTTCTCCTGAACTCCCCCCAAGAATGCTCTAGGATCTTGACAATAGTCCCAGGGGTGGAGGAGACTAGGTCTTTCAACAAAACCTGTCATCGCTTCCACCACCCCACTCAATGATGTATTACACTGAAAACATATCAGTGTGGGCCAAAATACCCTATTTCTAATGCTGGTTTCCCTTTAACTGAAATATACTTAGAACAGAGGAAGACAGACAATCCAACATGTTTATGACAACTTGCTCCATCATGAAAAATAACCCCCCTTTGGCTTGGCCCAGGAGGCATGTACAGCACGGGGGCCACCTCTGAGGTTTAAGGTGGGTGAGAGGTATGCCTTTCTTTTGTAAAGTGAGAGGAGAAGCAGAAACTTTTTAGGAAAGAGTCCAGACAGATGTTGAGCATCCAGGAGCCCATTTCCTTAACTATTCTCTTCTTGAAAGCAACCACAGTTTGAAGACCACTGGTTCAGGAGAGGGAGAGCAGATGTACATGTGGCATGTGGCATGATGGTAGGGCAGCATTGACCACCCCCTTTTGGTTATAACCATAATGAATTTAAAGTGAAACTAGTCATGTGTTTTCCATTAGCCACAGTCGGCTGAGCTGATACAGACAGGAAGAAGGTAGAGAACTGGATTTAACCAGGGTTGTGGATTTAACCAAGCATGTAGTTTTGAGAATTTAAAGATGTGATACAGGCAGACAATGAACAACAGAAAAAAAAAAAAACAGAAAGAAAGGAAAAAAAAAAAGACTGTTCAAGAAAGAAAATGTAATCACAATGCACTACTAGATTCTGTAGCAGTACATTTTTCTATAGACTTTAGCTCCTACCTCAACATACTCTCTAAGACCAGTCTGTCTACCCCCATTCTCTTTGGTGTGGATTTAGACCTTTTTTATTTTTATATGATCTTTATTAGGGTGTTGGCAGGAAGAGCTGATAAATATGTGTGTAGTTTGTCATCTTGAGCAAAAAGTTCTCAAATCACATTTTAAAAGATCACTCCAGCTCTTGGAGAATGGATTTGGTGGAGGAGACAAGAGTGGTTGTAGTGACCTTAGGAGAATGTTGCAGTAATTCAATAAGGGGTGCTGGTAGTTTGGTCTAAAGTGGTAGAAGTAGACATGGAGAAAAGCACATGGTGTGGAGAATTATTCAGGATGACATGACTTAACTCAGTTATGGACTAGAAATGGGAAATAAAAAAGAGGTATTTATCCAGGCTTCTTGCTAATGGTTATACTCACTAAGATAGTAAACACTGAAGTAGGACAACATTTCTGGAGGAAGATGATTGCTATATTTTTAGAGCTGATGAGCTTGAAGTATTATTGATATATCCAAGTGACGAGGTTAAGGAGGAACATGCTCTACACGTTCAGAGGTAAGGTCTGGAAGGACACATATATTAGGGAGTTGTTGATGGCGTTATCCATGGGTAATGAGCCAGATGAATGTATGAGCTCTGCTAGGAAATGAATACAGAGTAAGACTGTAATACACAGTAAGAAGGGGTTGTAGTATACTGTTAAAAAAATAAAGGCCACATATTCCTCTCATCCTGGTTTGCATGACTCTTTACAATATGATTTTGTCTCCTGTGAAGAGGTAGACGTTATTTCTCCAGATCTCTTAAAGCTGGACCAGCGTTGTGACTTGCTTGGACCAATAGAAAACAGGGAAAGTAATGTTGGGGGAATCAGACCCTAGATATCAAGATGCCTTCAGCTTCCACTCTTGCCCTTGAGACTGCCATGTTAAGAAGCCTAGATGAGCCTCCTTAAGCATAAGTGACAATGAGAGGGAGGTTCAGCCAGCAGCCATCGCTAACCACCGCACATGTTCATAAGTTCATGTTAGATGAGCCAGGCCTCAATTTGCTATTAGATGACTTTTGCTGCCTGAGTGACCACAGGCAAGAGCAACAGAACCCCTCAGCCAAGCCAGACCCAATTTGCTGACCCACAGAATCATGAACAAATAAAATATCTGCTAGGTTTACGCCACAAAATTTTGAGGTTATGCAGCAATAGATCACTCACTGATGCAGGAGCCCAGGAAAGAGTCAAGAAATTCTAATATTTAAATTTCAGGTAGAGAAGCAAAACCTGGCCAAAAGAAAAAAAAAAGTGGTAGCTAGAGAGATAGGATGAAAATCAGGAAGGTATAGTGTCACAGCAACAAGGAATAGACCCACAGAAACCAAGAGGTGTTTTGTGAATAAGGGAGTATTAACAGCTTCAAATACGGCTGAAAGGTCAAATAAGATGAAATGAAAAATTCCTGATGGATTTAATGACAGGAATGTCGTGGTGACTCAGTGACATTTAGGGCAGAGGAGAAATTAATAAGTTCAGGTTTAGACAGTTTGAGATGCCTGTGGGATATTTAAGTGCGTCTGTCCAGCACATAGTTAGATTATATGAGCCTGAAGCCCAGTGGAAAGTTTTTTTGTTTTTTTATTTAAAGTAGCCCTTGGGCTTCCCTGGTGGCGCAGTGGTTGAGAGTCCGCCTGCCGATGCAGGGGACACGGGTTCGTGCCCCGGTCCGGGAAGATCCCACATGCCGCGGAGCGGCTGGGCCCGTGAGCCATGGCCGCTGGGCCTGCGCGTCCGGAGCCTGTGCTCCGCAGCGGGAGAGGCCACGGCGGTGAGAAGCCCGCGTACCGCAAAAAAAAATAATAAATAAATAAAGTAGCCCTTGAGTTGCTTCTTTTTTTTTTTTTTTTTTTTTTGGCTGCGTTGGGTCTTCGTTGCTGCACGCAGACTTTCTCTAGTTGTGGTGAGCAGGGGCTACACTTCGTTGCGGTGCACGGGCTTCTCATTGTGGTGGCTTCTCTTGTTGCGGAGCACGGGTTCTAGGCGCACAGGCTTCAGTAGTTGTGGCATGCGGGCTCAGTAGCTGTGGCTCAGAGGCTCTAGAGCGCAGGTTCAGTAGTTGTGGTGCACGGGCTTAGTTGCCCCGCAGCATGTGGGATCTTCCTGGACCAGGGTTCGAACCCGTGTGCCCTGCATTGGCAGGCGGAATCTTAACCACTGCGCCACCAGGGAAGCCCCCAGTGGAAAGTTTAAGGCCAGTCAGCACGTAGGTGATAGAACCATTAGAGTGCCTGAATCCCCAGGGAGATGATGTGGAGTGGGATCTTGGGGCACACCAAGGTTTTTAGAGGGTCCACACTGGCAGAAAACACTACAAAGAAGCCCATGAATTAGGAGAACTGAGAGAAAGATGTGTATGAAAGGTAAAAGATTAGAGTTTCAAAAAGGAGTGAGAAGTAAGTGTGTCAAATGCAGCCTCTACTCTAGTAAGGCAGGAACCAGAAGGTGTCCCCCCCCACGTTGAAGCTGGCACTGTTTACCAGAGCAGTTTCGGCAACGCTGGGCAGTGACTGAAAATTAGAAGATGGATGCCGATGGGTAAGGAGACTTGCACAGAGAGGAGAGGGAAAGAGGGAACTTTCAAGGGCCAAGTGTTTTGGTTTTCATTTATTTTAGTTTGTTTTAAGGCTATTTGACTTAAGGTTGTTTATTAATTGAGAGGAAAGAAGTACTTTTTTAAAAAAAAGAGGGTTACACTCTAACGGGATATTTTTTCCAACATCCACTTTTCCAGCTTTCATGAAAAACTCTTCTACTTGTATTTAGTTTTTACAATATCACCCTTACTCTTATAAATAGTTGGTTAAAATTCCCAGATTTGTCTGCTTTTTCCATTAGAATTTTAGGTTAGCTGACTCCTGACTGAGTTGGGGAGAGACAGGGCATTTTTCTCACTTGGAGCTATCTTCCAAATCACAAAGGAAGTATCTAGTATTCTAAGAATTCCCAAATGACGCTAAGAAAAGAAGTGAAATTTCCTAGTAAAACAAATTTGAGAAAGGCTATACATTGGAAATCTCCCTCTGAGAGACTGACAAAGTATATTAGACTGACAAAGTCTTCCTCTGAGACTCCCTACATTAAGCAAAACAAAAATAAAAACAAACCAAAAAAATAAAAAACAAAAAATCCCCACCCTGGTAAACAAACTATTTTCCTGGAGAATACTTTTTTCTCTGGTTGTTATTAACACATCAAAAGAATTTCCCCTTAACACCAGTTAGGAAACCCTGCCGCGGAAAATTGGTTCTATCTAAATTCTGTGGATTCCTGTAAGGTTTTTACAGTAGAGCGGGTCTTCATCTTACCTCTGGATTTAGGGACCCATGTTACCTCAGGGACTTGGAGCCCTCTGTAGACTACCCACAGTGAAGAGTGGTGTCACCACCAATTACCTTGGGGACCTTTTTGTAACAGCAGGGTAGGGGGTGGAATTAACAAAAGATTGGACTGAGGATAAAGATGGTCGAGGACAGGTCAGCAAGAGACAATGTCTTTAATTAAGGCTAATGAAGTTTCCCACTCTGTGAAAGGATTGGTCATTTATTACAAACCTTCCCAGAAGGATGTGAGTTGAAGACAGGATCAAAGTGCCTCCTTATATGTCTGGAGGAAACAATCAACTAAACTACAATCACCTTAACTTAAGACACACAATTGGAGATGATAACATATTTGGAAGTTCTGATGGAATAAAGAAGAATCAGGAGGGACTTCCCTGGAGGTCCAGTGGTTAGTACTCCGTGCTTCCACTGCAGCGGGCACAGGTTCCATCCCTGGTCTGGGAACTAATATCCCGCATGCCTTGCTGCGTGGCCAAACTGAAAAAAAAAAAAAAAAGACGAAGAAGAATCAGGACATAATGCCCATGGAAATGGGGTGATCCACATTATGGGTTGAAAGACGGAAGTCTGTGGAGCACAAATTTGTCAGTGTGGCCACGTACTGTCTTCAGCATGACTCAAAGAAGAGCAGAGAACAATGGGGTTCAGGTTGGTTCCACTGTGAACTCTGATGGGGTCTAGCCTGAACTGGTGGCCAACCTTCCCCTTCCCATCTTACTGAAGTGATTAAGTACAACCAACCCTTAAAAAAAAAAAGATTGCTATTTCACATATATACTAATATTTAAATTCATCCACACATCAAGAATTGGAAGACAATTATCATTTACTCGAGACTTAAAATAACAACGTTTTGGCTCCAGGCTCCCTCTACTGTCTCTGCAATAATTAACAAACATTTTATAGCACTCTCCTGACTAGATTCCAACATTTATGAAAGTCAAAGCAAACATAATCTTGTACATAATAAAGGATATCCTTAGTATCCTTAGTATGGTAATCAGGAAGTTCACTATTTGGAGAAAGTTGAAAAATTATAAACTAGTTAATGAAATATTTATATAGACAGAACCATATGAAGTTGGTTAACCATTTTTAATTCACAAAGGGCAATTTCATAGGGTTCAACCTTATATATGAACATTTAATCGTCAAAGAATAGTAGGATGTGTGTGTGTGTGTGTGTTTGGGGGGGGATTATTACTTTTAATAAACTCTACTATGAAATTCCCTAAATACATTGGTTAACTTACATGATGTTTCTTGGCCAAAATTAACTACAGAATATGTTAAATCTAGTGTCTTATAAGAATATATATATTATAACTTGGGTTTAGAAAAAAGAAGTCTGCCTTTAGCTTAAAAAGTGTAAAGATACAAAATGTTTCACACAGGAAGGTAAATGAAAGAAATGTAGAAAAGCCTTATGTTTACAAGAGGAAAGCTGGAAATAAAATAGTTAACATTTTAACTGTGAGAGGAGGAAGCAGGGCAATTTACATATACTTCAAACGATCTCACACTATTGAGAAAACCTGCAAATCCTGCAAAGAATTAGAGGGAAAAGCCAAAGTCAATACACTTCAAATACCCTTGATGTTTCACAGACACTAACGAGAAAGCATCTTCTGGGTAAGTTCACACTTTGCACAAAATAAATATTAATTCTGTTGTTGGTAATTTTCCAAAAAGTTAATATTTTACAGTTCAGAATTTTATTCTTTAAGTTTGCCTTTGAAGCTGGAAAGTTGCTTTTTGAAGTTTTGTTTTCATAATCCTAGGAATTCAGTCCAAGAATGAAAGATGCCATTAAAGATTTATTTACAAAGATGTCATCAAAACCTTACTTTTATAATTACTGTTCACCACTTAAATCTTATGCCTGGCATAGTGTCTAATATAAAATAAGCACTCAATAAATATTCTTGAAAGAAGGAATTACCGGAGAAGAGTCGGAAATTTCCGAATTGGAGACTGGTTGAATAAATTATGGATAAATTGTGGTTTATACATACTATATAATGTATAGCCACTAAAAATATTTTTGAAGACTTATTAAAGACATTGGGGACATATTAAGACATTGGAGAGAATGTTAAGCAAAGAGGGATGCTAACAACGTGTACACTATCTAATCTAATACAAGTTTTATAAAGTAAATATATACATGCACACAAAAAGGCTAGAAGGAAAAATAAAATTATTGACTAAGGTGGTTTTTATTGTTTTCTTTGTGTTTCTCTTCATCTTGCAAACTGTCTGTCATGAGCATGTACAACTTTTATAATCAGAAAAATACTAAATGTTAAACATTTTTTATGATGCTCTGCTAACAATTAGGTCTGTGATTAAAAAAATTAACCATTAAAACTTGTGAGTTTAAGATAGTTGTCGTGGGGTGATTCAACATTTTTATAAGTGTGTTTGGCTTTTCCCCTTCACTTTGTTAGAACAAACCCTCACTAGATACATACTTTTGTAATTTATTCAGCGGCCTGAATGCACAAGCCAGAGCTAAATTGTGCTCTACGTTTGAGTAAAACGCTAAAAATAACTTCTGTACAAAAGTTATAGAGATAGGTGAATTCTTTCTTTTTTTAAGCTTGCTATCCTTTTATTCACTATAAAATACACCACTTATGTCCACACTGCTTAGTCTTCTGCCTACAGGTGTAAAGCTCCAAAGCATCCAAAGGTCTAGGGCCCCAGAACTGGCCAATTCACTCAGTGTTTGAGGAACAGTGACATAGAAGCCCAAAACTGATAGAAATTATACACCAGTGGTGACATCTAATCACAGAATATTGAGGGGCAGGGACATCTCCCCTTTTCTCATAATTTCATTTTGTAATCTTCCAGTTTTATTGAGATATAACTGACATACAGCACTGTATAAGTTTAAGGCATACAACATAATGATTTGACTTACATTACATACACCATGAAATGATTACCACAATAAGTTAGTGAACATCATCTCATGTATATACAAAATTTTTAAAAAACAAAAAAATATTTTAGATGAATTATTTTTAAAGTTATACAAAGATGAAATGTAATGTTTTTTCATCAGAGCGAAATAAAATAACCAACATGTGTTTAAATAGGCCCTGGGCCAGGCACTTTACCTAATGATCTTTAATCCTTACAGCTACCCTGGATGCAGAGACTTTTATTCACATACATAATATTATAGTAAAAGTAATCATAATAGCTAAGCATTACTGATCAATTGTCATGTGCCAGGCTCTGTGTCAGGGGCTTATTTTCTCTCAGTTCATGTTCTGAGCAAGTAGTGTTATCATTCCCACTTTGCACTTGAAGACCCTGGCCCAAAATGGAAGCCATATCTGTTTAACCACTTCTCCATGTGGAGAAAATATTTTTATTCTCCAAGGTCATTAAACCATTTTTGTCCCTTCTTTCAGGAACAATAAATAAATAATGAGGGCTTCCCTGGTGGCGCAGTGGTTAAGAATCCGCCTGCCAATGCAGGGGACACGGGTTCGAGCCCTGGTCCAGGAAGATCCCACATGCCGCGGAGCAACTTAGCCCGTGCACCACAACTACTGAGCCTGCGCTCTAGAGCCCGTGCTCCGCAACAAGAGTAGCCCCTGCAATGAGAAGCCCGCGTACCACAACGAAGAGTAGCCCCTGCTCACCGCAACTAGAGAAAGCCCACGCACAGCGACGAAGACCCAACGCAACCAAAAATAAAATAAATAAATAAATAAATAATGAAATCACTGCATTCTACAAATGGGCTTGAGCTCTTCTGTTGCAGTAAAGAGGGGTGAAGAGGAAGTTTAATCAGTTAGATTTGGGGGTTTCTTACATTTCCTTGGAGCAGGACAATGGGAATAGCCAGTCAGACATTACCCATTTACCAACAGTAAGCAAATTCATCAAAACTAATGTTTTAAAAGGTATTGATCAAGAAATATAATGAATTTTCCTTGGCCTTTATTGAACAAAAAGTCTTCAGTCAAACTTAAGATATAAGGGTGTTCCTGTAACAGAGGAAGTAGTAGTTTGCTATGTCCTTATCAAGCTAGGGATGTATTTGTCAAGGATTTCACTGAACGCTCTAAAAAACATCCATGCTGAAACTTCCATTCTGGCTTTTTCCCTTTGCCTCTTTCCAAGGGCTCCAAGGAGATTTAGAGTGAATGTGAACAGATGATTAGGAGAATTTTTTTTAATTTATTTACTTTATTTTATTTTTGGCTGCGTTGGGTCTTCGCTGCGATGCTCGGAGCTGGAAGGAAACTCAGAGATAGTTTGCTTCAATCGTTGGTTTCATCTTCTCAGAGAAAACTGAGACCAGAAGGGGAAGAACCTTACTGGTTCACCAGGTGACAACCCTGGGAGGGGATTTCAGATCCCCTGAATCACGTCCTCGGATGGACAGAGGCAGAACTCCAGTTCTCCACCCAGAGGCAGGTGCAAATACTCAGTAAGAATGATAGGTGGGCAAGACCCCGTGGAGGTCCCCCTCTGCCAGATTGCAGATGAGAAACAGAGAATCACACAAACCATTTTTTTTTAATTTATTTATTTTTGGCTGCGTTGGGTCTTCGCTGCTGCGCTCAGGCTTTCTCTAGTTGCCGCGAGAGGGGGCTACTCTTTGTTGCGGTGCACGGGCCTCTCATTGCGGTGGCTTCTCTTGTTGCGGAGCTCCGGCTGTAGGTGCGCGGGCTCAGTTTTGGCGCAGGGGCCCAGTTGCTCCGCTGCCGGACCAGGGATCAAACCCCTGTCCCCTGCACTGTCATGCAGATTCTTTAACCACTGTGCCACCAGGGAAATCCGAGGAGAATTTTAAAATAACAGAATCTCCGTATACCCTTGGTTCCTGAAATGGTCCACCTGGTTCCATTTTATTAAAATATAATAAAATTTACCATTTTTTAAGCATCTCTACATGTCAGAGGTTAAATAGCGATTATACCTCATATAGCTATTTAGTGAAATTAGCATCCAGATTTGATTCCAGAAAATGGGCTTCCTTCAAAACACGGTGCCTAGCAACAAATCGACCCTGGTGACTCCCTGCATCCTAAGTGGAGAAAACCAATTCCGTCCTAGAAGCCAAGCTTGAGGGACAATTAGAATTTTCTAATAGAAATGCTCTCCACCCTCTTCTGTGACCAAACCACTTATCTAAGCAGTAAAACCTTCCATTGGCCAATGTCAATTTCATATCCCCAGTTAGTGGGAGAGGAGGGTCCCTGGTTCTAATCATTTGAATCTGATCTGTGGGGAAACGCGTCCAGAGCCCTCCAGGAAACCCATAATCTTTTCAGGGCGGCCTAAGGTTGGGGGAACAAGTCCTGCAGGGGACATCGGTTCATCCACATCCACGGACAACCCTCTCTCCCAACTCAAGACATCTTTTACTCCATAGGTTAGGTTTAAAACACTAACGAGGTCGCCCTGCCTTTTCCCTTCTCCCCGCCATGAATTAGATCAGGTATGGACAACGAAATTCCAATCCCCCTCCATTCTGCCCTTCTCAGAGTAACTGGTGCACATGCGGACTCTCAAGTGAGTGTGTCCGACGGTGTATGCACTCAACTCTGCGCGGTAGGACTCCAACCGCCGACCTCTACAGGCCACGGGTCACGAGGGACGTACCTTCCTAGACTCTCGGATCATGCTCCGCCCCTCAGCCCTGCCCCGGGCTCGCCCCGCCCCTTCCCCCTCGCCCCTAAGCAGCTTCCTAGTCTCCCAGCGCGCGCAGTCTCGTCTCCATGGCGACGCGGCGTCTACGGCTCCTCGCTCCCAACACCAAGCCGACCAGGAGCTGGGCTAGCTTTCTGTGTCAACCCTTCAAAGCTGGTCGGCGTGAGAGGGCCACAGGCGGGTAAGAGGCGCCGCATCGACCACAGTCGCCCTCTCCCCATCCCAGCGAGCAGCCTGACCCAGTCCTCACCTCGGACTCCCCCAAGCCCGGCGCCTGAGCCCGCAAACTTCTCTGCCTACTCCAGGTTCAGACTCTGGCGCCCCAACGCAGCCGAGGCGGCGCGCGAGCAGGTAGGATCCGCGCGGCCGGAGGTGCAGCTCGTAATTGGCTTCCTCCTCTGGCTGCAGTCGGGCACTGAGGAAGGGTTATTTGTGTCTGGGTGGGTGTGATAACTGGGCAGTTTTGACAGACGTGTCTACACCACCATTCTCTGACCTGCCGAGTCGCACGCGCCAACTCCTCCACACCCCCCCCAAAAAAACCAGTGAAAATAGCCACGTTCCATCCAATGGCTTCCGGCTACTTCCCTCTGTCCGCAGACACCACCCCCCCTTTTTTTATTCTTACTTTTTTTTTTTTTTGAAACTTCATAATGGCCAATAGGAGCGAGCACTCAGCTGGCTGTAGTTGACACGTCATTACTCCCTAGTCGACTTGCCATAAAAAATTTCTGTGGAATTTGAACAAATCATTTAACCTCCCCAGGCCTTGTTTTCATTTTCTGTAAAATGAGGGGCTTGGACAGCGGATCACTTCTAAGGTCTGGTCTCAGCCTTCTGTGAGATAACGAAATTGACTTGAGATTTCTAAAATCAAGATCCTGGGGTCTTTTGACTACTCAAACTACTCTACACAGTGCCCCTATAGCATTTTAGTTAACACGTAGCATCACTATAAATTTATCGTCTGACTTCCCAGAGGGCATAGGTGAATTGGAGGAATCTGTTATTACCCCCAAGAGACCCTGGAAGTTGCTTTTTAAAAATAAATCTGAAAAAGACACTGAAAATGTCTTTTGATTTGTTTCATTCTCCTAAACACCAAGTGCAATGATCACCAAGTCCACCTTGTTAAATTTTTTTTTTCTAGTGGAAGTTTTGTTTTTTTAAATCTCAGGAAAACAATAGCACTGCTCTTTAAGTGTTAAGAGTTTACCAGAGCTGAATTCCAACACCTTTTGTAGGATTCCACGGCACCACTCCAGAATTCCAGAGCTTCCTACCCCACCACCACACACATTCAGCACCAGCATTTGAGCTCAGTCTTCAATGTTTTCTCCCCCTTCATTGCCCAAGCCAGGCCCAATTGTGCACTTAGAACGGACTTCCTTAGTCAGTGTTCAGCTTCCGCACTGTCCTTGCTAGGCTGTAGGTAATAATAACAATAGTAATAGGAAGAGGAAGAGTTGGAGTGATTATCATCGTAGTAGGAGATAGGTGCTACTGTTATTTATTATTAGCTATTTATATTAACCCTCACAGTAACTCTGTAAGGCAGGTAGTATTGAAACCACTAGGTGGCGTTTAGGGGGGTCTCCAAGGAGCTCTGGTGCTTTGTCTTCACGAAGAAAGACTTTAGCGAGAGGCAAAGTGATAGATAAGTGATTTATTAGAACAGGGCACCTGTGAGGCTAACAGGAGGGCAGGCGAGAGGGTGCTGTGCCCAGAACTAAGTGAGCTACAGTTTTATAATCAAAGGAAAAGTGGGGGAGGGGGAGCCCCCCTTCTTCCTCATTCTTGAGTAGACATCACGCTTCCATCATCAGTTCCTCCTCCACGTTGGGCGGGGGAGTTTTCTTATCCCTGCATGGTCAAACAGACTCTCATGGTGCAATGGAAATGAGCGAAAAGGGGGTAACATATACTAAAATATGGTAAATCATCTCAAGTTTCAGTATAATGTCACCTTTTCTTTATATGTTTGTTTTTTATGCACGCAGAAGAGTGTGTCCTAAGAATCATTAACTTACTGAGCTCACTGGGCAGGATGTGGGTCTTATTCCACTATTGTTTTATTGTTTTGGAGCTTGTCTCATGCTTCTGTTGCACGGTTTTGTTGCTAAGCAAACCTGCCTTCTTGAGTGATCATTAACTTACAGGGGTCTCCCATACTTTTTTCTTTACTTGCATTCCCCTAGGGGGATTAACTATTTAATCACTGTCCCTATTTAATCACTCTGTCCCTATCAGTATCTTTATCCTCATTTTACACTTTAGGAAAGAGAATCATAGAGGGATTAGGAACTTGCTCAAGATCACACAATTTGCTGGGATTTGAACATAGGCAATCAGACACCAGAGTCTGAGCTCCTTGCACTATATTATGCTGTAAAGGAAATATATAAAATTTACAGATAGTCATTTTTAATTATGAATGTAACTGATAGATGATCACTGAAACCATTTTATACACATTTGAGACTATACAATGAAATATTGCTCTCTGCCTGTCCTATTATGTTTCCCCACTAAGCTCCTCTAGGATGGAGGATCGTGCTTAATCATCTCTGTCTCTCCTTCTCACCACAGTTTCAAGGCCTGAGCATGTAGCTGCCTACTTATTAAATCATTCTTTGCCTATTAGAATAGAAAGTAGCTTATAAAAACAAATAGCACAAAAGGTTAAAATAATTGCACATGTGGGATGAAAAAAAAATCTTTCAGTATTATAAGAGAAACCTAAAATGAGAATTTTGTGAAATCTGAATTTTAAATATTGGTAACTCATTTTATAAATCGGTTTTCTGAAGCTTTATAGAATCCATATAAAACCTATTTGGCCCTATTGGGTGCTGGTTAGTGAACACTTATCTGAAGAGTGGGGATATGAGATGTTTTACATTCTTTTTTTGGTACCAAGTCTTTATAATCTGGTGTGCGTATCTCAAATGAACTAATCATGTTTCAAGTGCTCAGTTGCCACATTTGGCGTGTGGCTACCATGTTGGACAGCAAAACTCTAGTTTAATGTGTTCTTTTCCCTTTGCTTTCTTGTTGCCTTCCTTCCTGTTCCATTCATTTAACAGATATTTATTGAGCACCGGTTTGTGTGACATGGTGTGGATTAGGTACTAGAGATTTTTTTTTTTAATGGCTTGAATTTATCTGTTCTTTGGAGCCAAAAAAACTAGCTGAACTAACTAACCCCTCTTCCCTGGGGTTTTGGTTGTTGAGAGAGGCAATTTTTCCTTAAAAGCTAGAGCCGTATCACATAAAACTTAAGAATTGCTGGGAGCCATGTTTTGCATTACTTATGGAAAATCTGTCTGCAATGAGAGAGAAGAATGAGACCCAGGTGGGGAGAAGCGGAGGTGAACAAGGGAAAGCCCCCACCTAAGCCCCACGCTCTCCTTGAACACAGCTGTAGCCACTGTGTCCTGACTTCCACGCAGCTTGGGTATTCAACTCACGGATTCTATGAGCCAGGGCTTCCCGTTTTGTGCCTGAGCTACCTTGAGCATGGTTTCTCTAACTTGCAACCAAGAGTCCAGGCTCACACAGCTAAGAAGCTAAGAAGCAAGACCTTTCTTTTAGAAATGAGCCATGATGACCACCCCCCCACCCTGCTGTGACCTGAACCCCAAAGTACATTTTTATTTACGTAATACACAGAATTTTTCAAACATATGTAATCACATAATTATGCCTTTTCAAATCATTTTGTCATGCACATTTTTATACTTATCTAATATCTAAATACACTCATCTGATTAATACTACCCATCTTTCTATGTAAGGCTTTCAGTACTTTTTTTCTTAAAATAAATCTATATCTGCTTTATCCATAGCTCTTAGAATTATCCCTCCCAATTCTATGGGCCTTTTTTTAAGATTATAAGAGCATTCTAAAGCCAATTAAATTACTTTATATCATTCCAATGGTTTTATTCAATCAGTGAATATCTGAGTAGCTTTAAAATGGTGTAGCACCCACACTCATGGGTAGCAGCCAGTTTCTGCTCTCCAGAAGCTTCTGGCCTGGTGGTGCATTCACTCCACCTCTCTGTGCAAGGAAATGCACATATTGTATATGTGCATTTCCTTAACAGATTCTTTTCCTCTACCAGGATTCTATGCTTGGCCTTTTCTTATTCTACACAGGCCATGACATCCATCCCCACTTTCTCACAAATATCCCATACATCATCTTTTCTCTTGAATTCTCTTTTCTTTTTTTTTCTTTTCTTTTCTTTTTTTTTTTTTTTTTTTTTGCGGTTCGCGGGCCTCTCACTGCTGTGGCCTCT
>NC_041215.1:76360275-76392503 GCF_002837175.3 Physeter macrocephalus
GGACGCGCAGGCTCAGCAGCCATGGCTCACGGGCCCAGCCGCTCCACGGCATGTGGGATCTTCCCGGACCGGGGCACGAACCCGCGTCCCCTGCATCGGCAGTCGGACTTTCAACCACTGCGCCACCAGGGAAGCCCCTAACTCTCTTTTCAATAGAACGCTTGATTCCAGATAACCTACAGGCACCTTCAGCTCAGAATTTCCAAAAACAAATTCATTATCCCCCAGAGTGTGCTCCTCTTCTGGTCCTTATCCTGGTCATCCAAACTGGAACCATCAAACTCTTTTGTTCTCCCTCACTTCTATGTCCACTGAGTCTCAGTTTCACCTCTCTTTTTGTTCCAAGTGTACCTTCCTGGCTTTGTGCATCATCATTTTTCCCTAGACTAGAGTTTGACAGACTTTTTCTGTAAAGGGCCAAATAATAAGTATTTTAGGCTTTGCAGGCCATACAGTCTTTGTCGAAACTTTTCAAGTCTGCCACTGTAGCTTGAAAGCTCCCATGACAATGTACAAACAAATGAGCATGTCTGTGTTCCCATAAGTTTCATTTATAAAGGTAGGCAGAGAGTCATATTTGGCCCATAGGTGATAGTTTGCCAACCCCTGCCCTGGGCTGTTGTAATAGCTTCTTAACTGGTCTCTCCAACTCCCATTCTCTCTCGGGTTTACCCTCCACAGAATTTCTTTTCTAAGATAGATCTAATCATATGATTGTTATTCAGAGCCTGGTTTGCTTTCCATTGCCTACTGGTTAAAATATTTAGCACATGGCAATAACTGTTAAAATTTGATCCCACATACAAGAAGCAGGTAAAGGAAAAGAATCTATCAAGGAAATGCACATAAGCAATATGTAGACAGATAACTCCAGAGTGGTGGAATGACTTACCACCAGGATAGGCTACATCTACTGCCATTCTCTAACACACGGCAGCAGTACTCTTCCCATCTACTGACTTGATCTTGACTTGGTTAAATAAATGCCACCTTCATTGTGAAGCCTGACTCAGTCTTGCCCCACTGCAGGTAGAACTGATCACTTCTCACTCTGTGCTCCCATGGTCTATGTTAATTCTAGTGTTGTAGCTCTTATTACATGACAGCAGGTATGTTAGCTTCTTTTGGTTTCAAGGAGTAGGAGCTGTATTACTCAAGGTCTCTTGGTTTCAGATGACAAAACTCCAGCTTGTTTTGGCAAAAAGAGAAATCAGTTGGCCCATGGTAAAGGCAGAGGTTGATCTGGAAACAGGAACTCAAATACCATCAGGAATGTGTCTGTGTCTGTCTGTCTTTGCCCCCCACACACACTCCACCCCTCCTCCGTCCCTGTCCTTCTCTCTACCTCATCTCTTCATCTCTCATCTCTGATTCTTTTGTATATTCTGCTTCACTCAGGCCACTTTCTTCCTGAAACCTAGAACCATGGCAGTTGAAAGCTCTACTCTCATATTCTCTTACCTTTGTGACAGTTCCACGTAGAAAATCCTCAGCAAAAGGTGTGGTGAACTTAGCTTGGATCACAGGCTCAATCCTTGGTTCAGTCACTGTGTTAGCTTATGAATTACCATGATGGGTCTGTGCTAGGACAGCACTGCTCTTGTGTTCAGAGGGGCTGGATCTGTCAACCACATAAGGGGGGGATGAGCTATAGGCAGACAATACCTTATTCTAGGGATATTTGTAGAAATTAAAATACGTGGAGGAATATAGCAAACCCAGAGAATAAGCCTCAGAACTGGATTCTGGAACTTGAAGGTTGTTCAGGGACAGTTCTGTTGACTGGACTCTCTCCCTCTATCTTTCCAATTCTGCCTCCAATGGCTTCTGACTCTCCTTGGGTATCTCCAGTCCATGAGCTCAAAAAAGAAGGGATTTGACTGATCCTGTTTGGGCAGTATGGAAAATTACATTGGAGCCCCTAGAGGGAAGCATTTAGTATATTACTTTGAAGCTTGGTCTGTCCCATGTATATAGGAAGTTAGTACTTTGTTTCCCCTATAAAATTCTGAGCTTCTCTTGTATCCCCAGAGCTTATCACAGACATATCTGATACATAGTAGGTGCTCATCAAATGTTTGTTTTAAATAAGCATTGAATACTACATGAAAGTTAGGAGTTACCTAACTGTGTTGCTTCTATTACCACCTGGATTGTTGAAAGACATCAGGAGAGTCTGCCCATGTTCCAAAAGGCAGAGGGTGTATTTGGTAGAGAATCGAGAGTCGAAGTGCTGATTAAATGAATGTTGTGATGTTAACATTAACCATAATCAGTAGTTATGAATCTACAAGGTGTGCACTTACATACTGTTCTGTCTGGAAACCATGACTCCAATTTGAACAGGTACCACTGGGTGGAGAAGAGAATTGAAGTAGCACAAGGCCAACATAACAGCTCACATGCCTGTAAGAGGTGGATAAACAAAGAGGTGGATACAAACGGTATTGCAAATTTTACATCGCATTTTTTAAATAGATAATACATTTATTTTATTTGAAGTTCAAGAGGTACAATGGATGTAAAGTGAAAAACTCCCTCCCACCCCAGTCCTGCGACTATCTCTATTTCCTCCCCAGTCAACCAATATTATCAGTTTCTTTTATGAAAACATTTCCTTTCAGAGAGATTTTTTGCTATTAATACTCATTTGAAAAATACATAGTTGTGCAATGGCCGTACCTTTTTCTGACCAATTATCAGTCTCTGCTTTAACTTTACCCGTGTTCTCAATTACTCTCCTTTTTCCCTGGAGTCAGTGATCTTTCTAAGCAAGTATCATTACTTTAGGGCTTATGTGATTAATTAATTAATTAAAAGTCCTTAGAGCTAGTCTGCTTGTCTCAATCGCAATAAAGCCTCCTTTTTGTTTCCCTAAGCAATCTTAATCAGCCCCATAGGGCAACGTCCCAGTTTTTCGTTTGGATAAAACATCAAGTTGTTTCTACCATGTCCCTCCTATGTGCCGGGCACTGTGCTAAACTCTTTACCCAGATTATCCTATTTAATCCTTATGATGATCCAATGAAGTTGGCACCATTGTGATCCCTGATTTACAGACAGAGGAACTGAGGCCTACAGAAATTAACTTACCCAAGCTTACATAGGAAGTGGCAGAACTGGGATGTGAACCCAGTGTCTTTACTCAGGAGCACAGCTCTTTTTTTTTTTTTTTTTTAATTGAAATATAGTTGATTTACAATGTTGTGTTAGTTTCTGGTGTACAGCAAAGTGATTCAAATATCTATGTGTGTATATATATGTATATGCACATACATACATATATATATATTCTTTTTCATATTCTTTTCCATTGTGGCTTATTACAAGTTATTGAATGTAGTTCCCTATGCTATAGAGTAGGATCTTATTGTTTTTCTATTTCATATATAGTAGTTTGTATCTGCTAATCCCAAACTCCTAATTTATTCCTTTCCCTACTTTCCCCTTTGATAACCATAAATTTGTTTTCTGTATCTGTGAGTCTGTTTCTGTTTTGTAAATGAGTTCATTTATATCATGTTTTTAGATTCCACATATAAGTGATATCATATGATGTTTGTCTTTCTCTGACTGACTTCACTTAGTATGATTATCTCTAGGTCCCTCCATGTTGCTTCAAATGGCATTATTTCATTCATTTTTATGGCTGAGTAATAGTATCCCATCATATATATATGAGGGAATATTATATATATGTTATATATATATTATATGTAAATATACATCTAATATATATATATATATACCACATCTTCTTTATCCATTCATCTGTTGATGGACATTTAGGCTGTTTCCATGTCTTGGCTATTATAAATAGTGCTGCTATGAACACTGAGGTTCATGTATCTTTTTTGAATTAGAGTTTTCTCAGGGTATATACCCAGGAGTGGGATTAGCTGGATCATATGGTAGTTCTATTTATAGTTTTTTTAAGGAACCTCCATACTGTTCTCCATAGTGCCTGCACCAACTTACACATTCCCACCAACAGTGTAGGAGGGTTCCCTTTTCTCCACACCCTCTCCATCATTTATTATTTGTAGACTTTTTCATGATAACCATTCTGACCAGTGTGAGGTGATACCTCATTGTGGTTTTGATTTACATTTCTCTAATTATTAGCGATGCTGAGCATCTTTTCATGTGCCCTTTGGCCATCTGCATGTCTTCTTTGGAGAGATGTCTATTTAGGTCTTCTGCCCATTTTTGGATTGGGTTGTTGTTTGTTTTTGTTTTGGGGCCATGCCTCACAGATTGTGGGATCTTAGTTCCCCGACCAGGTATTGAACCCAGGCCCTTGGCAGTGAGAGTGCAGAGTCCTAACCACAGGACCACCAGGGAATTCCCAGGTTGTTTGGTTTTTTTTAATATTGAGTTGTACAAGCTGTCGTATATGCAATCCCTTGTTGGTTGCATTGTTTGCAAATATTTTCTCCCATTCCATAGGTTGTCTTTTTGTTTTGTTTATGATTTCCTTCACTGTGCAAAAGCTTTTAAGGTTGATTAGGTCCCATTTGTTTATTTTTGCTTTTATTTCTTTTGACTTGGGAGACTGACCTTAGAAAACACTGCTATGATTTATGTCCGAGAATATTTTGCCTATGTTCTCTTTCAGGAGTTTTTGGTGTCATGTCTTAAATTTAGGTTTTTAAACCAGTTTGAGTTTATTTTTGTATATGGTGTGAGGGAGTGTTCTAGTGTCATTGATTTACGTGCAGCTCTCCAGCTTTCCCACCACCACTTGCTGAAGAGACTGTCTTTTCTCCATAATATATTCTTTCCTCCTTTGTCATAGATTAATTTACTTTAGGTGTGTGGGTTTATTTCTGAAGAGCCCCAGCTCTTGAGTATTACTCCGTACTGCCTCCCAAAGAATTCAATTTTATGAAAGGAGATTAAATGAACATTTCCTAGGTAATGATATAGCTAGACCTAGCAGAGACTGGATTTCCATCAAGGGCTGGGATCTGCTCATCCTAAGTTTTTCTTTACCAGGTGAAAATGGGGGGAGAATTTTATGCACTGATGTTTCATCCAGGTAAAGGGTAGAATGTAGCAATCCATAAAGACCCTAGAGCTAGAAAGGAAAGGAAATCTCTAAATATAAAGGGGAGACGCAGACATACGGGTACCCACAGAATGTGGGCATCTGTGGTATTTAAGTACCTCTCAGGAGAGGCCATCTTAGATTTCTTCTGTTAAGATCTTATTTGGTTCATTATTGCATTGTTTCAGCTTCTGAGCTCCACCGCTGTAGAGAATCAGGAGTAAAATCTTTTATTTATCCTAGAGTTTGGTCTTCTACAACTGTTTTTCCCAAAAAGATGCCTTGCTTTTCTGATGGACTTTAGCTCTCTGTAAGCTTCTCAGAGGGATAATCAAATTAATACATATATAATGTCTGGCTTGATCAGGGTTCCCCAGAGAACAAAGCCTAAGGCAAAAGTTTGTGCACTACTGCTTTATTCCAGAGTGCAAATCAGTGTGAGGGAGACACATTTAAAAAGAGAAAAACTTAATGCAAATAAATGAAGCTTCTCTTTTATTGTCTACAGTTTTGGTCCTGAATTTTATATTCCAGAAATCCCTAGGTATTACTATTTATAATTTTTAAAGCCTGGCTTAGGATATGGGGACAAGTGTTAGGGGAAGAGAGGCAAGTGAATTATTACTTATGAAAAATTTAAGTGTGGCATCTCCCATTCATTAAAAAAAAAACCTTAAAAGTTGATTTTTCTCTTTACAATTAGAATGAAATTTATCCAGGTATATAAAGGGCTAAGTTATAGGAAAAACAGTCTATATAGACTAACTTTAAAAAGGTACATATTCAAAGAGAAAACACTGTAAGTATTAATAAACTCATAAGGGAACTTATAAGGAAAGAATTATATTTTTAAATGAATCTTTGGAGAAAATTAAAGGTTAATTTCTAAATGCATTTGTTGAAATAATATTTTATTAAAAATACTGTATCTTGAAATATCATGGAAAAACTTCTAGTTCTGTCTAATATACACTCTTTAAAGGTGTTTTTAATAAACGGGTGAACTGGAATGTGGCAGGTAGTTTTGTTTATGTGTTGTTTTGCTTTGTTAAAGTGGGAGGGAAAAGCAGTGTTGTAAACATGTGCCACACTGAATTTATGGTTTCTGGGGGTCAGCTTGGTAGGAAAGGGGCACCTCAACCTGCTGTGTTGTATTTAGATCCAGATCTATGTCCAAGTTACATAAACCCAAAAAGGTAACAGAATTGGAGGCTAATTTAATACATCACTTTTCTAACATGCAAAATTTTTCCTATAGCTCTTTTTACGTAAACGCCAAGGTGAACGGGGAAAAGGGGAAGCATTAATTTCTCTAGGCTTTTTAAAAAGCTAATTTCATAAACCAGAAGAATGATGTTTTTCACTTAGGATGAAAGTAATGCTACTAAAAACAAAACCAAAATACATGCTTACTACCCTGCTGACAGACCAAGTTCTGCATTCTATTTTATTTATATTCTAAATTTATACAAGTGTTTAAATAAGTAAATATTTTGGTTTCTTGCAGGAATCATCTAGACAAGACAGAAGCTATAAAGGTAAGAGTATATAAACTAGTTTTTAGAATGCTTTAGTTCTATTTTACCATCAGTTTATATAGTTTTGTAATAATTGGTTTTAGTATAAAATTACATTTTAGCCTAGATAATAGAAATGTTCATATAAAGGTTATGAATAAATTATTTCAAATACCTCAAACTAAAATAATACTGATAATGCTAGTTTTTATTTCTGCTTCTCTTTTAGGCACCAAAATAAGGACAGAATGGCCAATTGCTAGTGTTTGATCCAAAGGGTTAATGATTTATTACTTAAAAAGAATATGTTTGACCACCCTTTTGTCCTAAATATTAAGAAGATAGTCTACAGGAACGGTTGAGTGTGGTTGAAAGACTTAGCAATTAAATCCTTTATTATACTGTCTGTCACTCAAACAATGCCTAAATATTTGCCAGTCAGGAATTTCTATTAAGCACATCACTACTGATAAAATACTGGGTTGATTTTTTTTCTTCTCTTTCAGCAAAAGTGATGATTGAACCAAATGTGATGATTGAACCAAATGAAGCAATGTCAGAGTAAGAAGATGTCTCTGGTTGTGCATCTGATCTATCACATGCCTTTTAAGCAATTAGAACTAGATAATGCAATCATTTGTCACCCAATTAAATTTGAAAGTCCAGAAATGCATGGATTAGCACTTAGCTTTTGCTTCAGTCAAAGCAATTGTTACTTAGATAAGAGGACATTTAAAATGAAAACTGAATTTTGATAAAAATGTAGGGGTATAGATAATATTCAGACCTACTTTTTAAATGCTTAAACACCAAGTATTCTGTATTTTACTTATATAACTTTCATCGCTCATTCCTGTTTCACTTTGATACTTGCTCTCTTCTTTGAGAATATCATTTTAAAAGAATACTTACCTTAAAATCAAACAGATTCTTTGTTTACTATGAGAAGAACCATTACTACTAAATTAGGAAAATAATCACCCTAACTAGTTGAAGAGATTGATATTAAAAAAGAATCATAGTCCAGTTTCAATTTGGTAGCTAAATATTAAGTACCTGCTTTGTTCAAGGCACTGATTCTGATAATTCATCAGAGCCCTTCCTGATATGATCTCTTGGTCTCCTCTCCCCTGAAAAAAAATTCAATTATTTATTCCATGAAAAATTACACTTTGAAAGTTGATTGTAAAACACATTCATGGGGATCAATTATTGATAAATTGGTAGGTGCCATTCTAGTGGGATTGTATTCAAATTGATACTATTTTGAATTATTCTGAATATTATTGGCTGGGAAAAATTATACCTTATGCAACATATATTTCAATTTTCATACTGTCAAAGCTAAAAATTAAAATTAGGGTCCACCTTGACTTTTGTTGTAAATTATATATTAAAGATGTATTTTTATACTAAAGAGAAGGTAATGTATTACAGATCAATGACAGAGAATCTGTGCTTATTTCAGATTAAATGTTATAGACAACCAGAAAAAAATAAATGCCCCATTAAGTATATTAATCTGGATGTAATTATATATTATATATCCTATTACATGGTTGAATATCTTTAAATTAAAAATCTAAGAAAATTTTAGTAGTCTTTGAGGGAAATAGGATATAACTTTCAGTAATACTAATGGGAGCTAGTAGTCATTAGTGAAAATAAATTCTATCATGTCTATGAACCCTGGTGTTCATAGGCTGTGGTAAGCAGTGTTGGAACTGGAGCAAGGGGTAACCCACATCCTGAGGTAGTTAAAACCCAGGGGTAAATCAAATGCAGTCTGGGCCGAAATAGAAAAGCAGAGTGACGGCCTGTTCTCTTGATCTCATTAATAATTGCATCTGTTTATCAAACTGCTTTTTGCAAGGGCAGTATGATCATGTTCCCTTCACTTGCAGAGAAGAGTTTAGGTTTGGGTTTGGTTTGGTTGTTGTTTGGAGTGAGGGAGAGAGGGATAGGTAGGTAGCCAGTAAGCTTCACAGGTGCATGGCTTTGTTACCTCAGGTACTCCACCCAGAGGTGAAGGTAAACAGAGCCAGTCCTGGAAAAAAAAGATCAAGTAGGAAAACAGAAAATCATGGGGGACCTTTACTTGAGGAACAGTGTGACTGACCTACAGAGTTGATGGATTTTCTCAGTATAGCTTTACATTCCACTCTCCACCCCACTTCTGGCTCCATAGTCTGACAGGCAGGGGAATTTCCCAAAAGGTCCTATCCAGGTTGGATTAGGGAAAACTAGAAATTTTCTTTCCCCACCAGTTCTTTGCCTTAATCTTCTGATTGATTCTTCATTCTAATCCGAGCCACAAGGAGTGTGTGAACTTTATAAACCAGGAGTTTCAAACTTCTATGTACACAAAGCCCAAATAACTCATTTCCGTTTTTCCTCATGGATCCTCTCTGTCAAAGATTTTGTCTACCCCAAAAATGGCACTTAATTAACAAACTATTTTCAGCAGTAAAAGTAAAGTATGTCTTTAATGCTGGACAAAGTGTTATAGATCTTGGACCTTTGATCTGTTGGTTTTTCGTCAAGCTTTCAAGTACACATAAAGATGTGAGGGGAAAATGGGTAAAGCGACTCAACTCTTGGAGTCTGGAAAAATTGCATGTATCGGTGATTCCATAATCGTATATTTTATCTTTTCTAAAATGTATGACACATTATTTTTTACTCCCATTTTTACACTTTAAGTAAATGCCTCTTTGGATGCAGACCAACATTGGCAAGCAAACTTTATACCTCACCAACACAAGTCTCTCTAAATGTAGCGAAGACAGTCTCAGAAAAGTAAGTTTTAATTAATTTTGTTTTTAGGTTCATGGTTTTTTGGGGTTTTTGTTTTTGTTTTTGTTTTGACTGCACCTCGGGGCATGAGGGATCTTAGCTCCCCAACCAGGGATCGAACCCGTGCCCCCTGCAGTGGAAGTGTGGAGTCTTAACCACTGGACTGCCAGGGAAGTCCCTCATGTTGATAAATGTAAATCATTTTAAAACAAAGTTTAAAATATAAACTTTAAAAAGTTATTAATTCCAATAGAAATTTGGGGACATTTCATAAATATGCCTAGTGTGCTTAACATACTAATTAATTCTAAAACCTAGGTTATCCACCCTCTGGTGTAAATATGTTCCAGTGGGATATCTAACTTGACTAACTCTCTAACCTTAGTAGATACTAAAGTAAATACTTCCCATTTTCCAAAGTAAAAATTTGAATCTTTCCTCAATTGTAATTGTATTTAAAGAAAATATATTTTAGAGTATACTGGTTATCTATTTTTGTTAAATGGTTAGAAGCATTGTTATCATAAGTAATGTCACTTTCTCAAATGAAGTCAACAGATGATAGTTGAAGAGCAGGTTGGAGTTTGGTCCTCTGCTTCTTTGAGACTGTATACAAGATAGACTTTATATCAGAAAGTGAGCAGAAAAGGAATTCACATTTTACTGTTAAAATGATGATTTGGTCACTTCTCATATGTATTTTTATGGCATGTTCACTGCTTCTCAAATAGTAATATCCTATTTATCTTCAGGTCATTGAGTATGTTGGCTTCCTCCATGTTAGGACATTAAGATTATTAAAGGCATTTCAAATTATTCAAATATCCAGAACTAGACTAGCTAAATTCCCTTCTTTAGTGATATAACTTAGTGAATATATAAGTACCATATTTCATAGATTCTGAAGCATGCATATTTTAACATCTCTACTTGACAATGCTTTTTCTTTCTTAATAACAGTATGTCTTATAATAAATAGGTGGTATCTTTGGTTGGACCTAGAGATTATCATACTAAGTGAAGTAAGTCAGACAGAGAAAGACAAATATTATATGACATCACTTATATGTGGAATCTAAAAAATAATACAAATAAACTTATTTACAAAACAGAGACAGACTCACAAACCTAGAAAACAAATTTATGATTACCAAAGGGGAAAAGTGGGGAGGGATAAATTAGGAATATGGAATTAACAGATACACACTATTATATATAAAATAAACAACAAGGTCCTACTGTATAGCACAGGGAACTATATTCAGTATCTTATAATAACCTATAAAGGAAAAGAATCTGAAAAAGATACATATGTATATGTGTGTGTATGTATCTGAATCACTTTGCTGTACACCTGAAACTAACACAACATTGTAAATCAACTATAGTTCAATTTTTTAAAAAAAAAGAGGAAGAAAAAATGGTATCTTAGATTCAATGAAATACTGGAATTCGTGGCTGAGAAAAGGCAGTGAAGTCCTCCTTTTATCTAGATTAGATATTAGAGCGTATGAATTCTGGTAATTACTTGTGGTGACCTTTGGCATAATAGGACTCTCACCATGCTAGAAACTGAATACTTAAGTGACTTCTCAACTTTTCATGTGTAGGGTTTCTTCTTGGATGCTCTCTTTCACAATTAGAAAATCAAGGAGGGCAGAGGTAGAAATATAAATCATCTTTGCTTTGTATTTTTCATCAACAGAGTGGGGTTTTGCTTTAGCAGCATATACTGGGGAAGTGAATATTCCATTCCCTCCCATAGTATTAAGAATATAACAAGCTGTTCAGCATATTTGTTAAGCACCGTGCAAATCACTAACTTAACTACTAATGTTCTAGATTCACATTTCAATAGGGATAAAACAGAGCTACCATAACTTAGGGGAAAAAATAATAACACTTTACATCTTTTTATATCTTTCCATGAAAACTAGAAGTTGAATTTTTTAAACTCAATAAAGGAGACATATTAAAAGAATCACATTAAAGGAGATACAAAAAATGAACTTGGGGTTATTTTTCCACCAGCATTGGTGCCTGTCTTTGTAAACAGAATGCACCACACAAGAATCCTCTGTCTCAATGTGTTATCTGTTGACAAGAGGTATCAGGCTTGAAGGCTAAAAGAGAAAATTAACCCATTTTTATCTCAGCCATTTAATGTAAAAGCAGGCTACTTTGTATTATGACCAGGGGTTAATATTAGTGTTGGACTCCATAAGCATAGCATTTATTTTTTTTAATTTAAATTTATTTATTTATGGCTGCGTTGGGTCTTCGTTGCTGCACGTGGGCTTTCTCTAGTTGCGACAACGGGGGTCTACTCTTCGTTGCGGTGCACAGGCTTCTCATTGTAGTGGCTTCTCGTTGCGGAGCATGGGCTCTAGGCACGCGGGCTTCAATAGTTGTGGCACACGGGCTCAGTAGTTGTGGCTCGCATGCTCTAGAGCACAAGCTCAGTAGTTGTGGTGCATGGGCTTAGTTGCTCTGCAGCATGTAGGATCTTTTCAGATGAGGGATCAAACCCTTGTCCCCTGCATTGGCAGGCAGATTCTTAACCACTGCACCACCAGGGAAGTCCCAAGCATAGCATTTAGCAATGGTAAGACCTGACTTACAAACTTAAAAAAAAAAAAAAAGAAAAAAAAAAACCTGAAGGCTAGTATTCCTTAAATAGTTTTATTCCATCATATCACAATGATATGCCAGGAACATTCAGGTAATGGATTGCTTATATACTCTGTTAACTCTGAAAAGATTCTAAGAATCATTACACAATGACAAATGCCCAATAGAAATAGAATTTTAATCATTAATAAAACTTATTTTTAATGCTTTTCCACAAAGAAGATATTGCATTTTAGCTATTTATTGTTGGTGTATTATATCGTGTGTTTATATTAAATGTGTGTATGAACCCATATAGAACCTTAAACAGAATTGTGGCCTAGAAAAGTGTTTTTTCACTCTCTACTTTAACATTTAGTAAGGAAGTCTCTTCAAAAAATATTGAAAGTAAAGTCTCTAAAGAATTTTACCGAAAATAGAGTATCTCCAAAGAGTATTGAAAATAAAGATATAGAAACAAATCTACAGTCTAAGATATGGTCATCTTCCTTCTTAAAAGAAAGCACAGGTAATAATATTTGTTTTATTTGAGTAACTGTAGCTTCTAATTCAGCCCTCCTTCTCTAGGACCTTTGGGATGTCGACAACTCATAGGTCTGGAGCGGGTTGTGGGAATCAGTAATTTTTCAAACTCAGGTACCGGATGATTCTGACATGCAGTCAGGTGGGATCCATGGGTATACATTACATAAAATGATAATGATAGGGTATTCAATTTTAGAATGAATTGAAATACCTGTGAAAGCATTAACAAGTTCTGCCCATTCAACAATGGTTTACTGAGTGCCAGGCACTTGTTTAGAAGCTGTGGATATAATAGTTAGCAAATGACCAAGATCCTTGCCCTTATGGAGTTCACATAGATAGCCAACTATTAAACACTAATAATAAACAAACACAAATAAGACAGCGACAGGTTGGGATGGGTGCTATAATATAAATAAATGCCACCTGGAAGAGGGAGAACTATCTTAGATCTAGGGATCAGGAAACCTCTCTCATGATACTCAGTGTTTGTGAATTGACTGAGTTCCTATGACATCACATAAAGTTCTTAATTTCCTATTATGACCATCCCTGATGACACCAGTGTGATGAGTCGGTGAACAGGCTGGGTACACACTAGAAGATTAGAGTGGTTATGAGCCGACGGAGAGTGTAAAGGAAACAGGTAGATAGACTGAATAGCCCAGGCATCCCACTCTTGGAAGGACTTGTTATCCCTTTTGAGGATAGATAGTACCTTTTGCTTAGAGTGAGGAGTTTTCCCAACGTTTTCCTTTTTTGGCCTGTTTTTTCTTAACATTGTCTTCTCTCAACCTTTCCTAGATTTCCTCATTTTCTTCTTTCTAACACCAGTGTTTCTACACTATTTAGAGTAGCTCATGGCCACACTCCCGTCAAAGAAGACATCTCAAGACTTCCCAGACACTCACAGTCTTACAAGAAGGGGATGATGTAGCACAAGTTAAGGTTGAAACTGTGAAATTCATCTGTAGAGCCAAAAAACTTGGCAAGCTCAATAGTGTTTCCCAAAGAGATAATCTTAGGAAACACAGGGTAAATTTTTTAAATTACTTTAATAGTAGTATATTTTAATGTGTATTAGAAAAAAATAATATAAGACCTCGTTAAGAATATGGACTCCAGAGCCAAACTGACTCCCAGATCTACCTTAATTAGTGGTGTGAAGTTGGGCAAGTTATTTAACCTGTCTGTCTCTCAGTTTCATCTATGAATGGGATAAAAATAGTACACACCTCACTGAGATGGTGAGAGAATTAAATGAGTTAATATATGTAGTATTCAGAAGAGTAATGGCATATAATATTTGCTATGATTATTATATCTTTTATTACTACCTCCATCAGTTTTGTGGATGATAATATTTATGATCTGGTGAAATTTCTAAGTTAAAAAAGTAAATTTAAAAAAAATTAAGTAAATAGTATAGGTGATCCTCTCGTATGGCAAAATGGATGAAGATAGTATATTACTGAAATTTGGAAAATGTTTCAATAGCTTGTGCCGTGGAGGTTTTACCTCTTAAATATTTCTCTAATATATCTCCTCCTCTCAATCCCTATTTTAACAATGCCCTGTCAACCATCTCTTTCACCTGGACTTTTTAAAGACACCTCCAACCACCTCTCTCCTTGCTCTTTTTTTTTTTTTTTTTTTTTTCTGTCTGCCTTCAAATACACTTTCCACCCTGGTATCCAGGTATTCCTTCAGAAATTCAGAATTGATCATACTTGTTTCCCTACTTAAATATTTCATGACTACTTTGTTTCCCTACTTTTAAATCCTTCATTCTTAGGATAAAGTTCTAACTCCAAGGCCCACAAGACTCCATTATCCAGCTTGTACCCCTCTGGCTACATCTGTCACCATTTCAGCCTCAACTTTGACCCATACGCAACAACAAAGTGCTTGTAGCTCCACACACATTCTTTTTTCACTGGTTCATGCTGTCCCCTCTCCTTGGAAAAACTGATCCACTCAGACCAGGATGGGGCTCTCCTTTGTTCTCCCATGTACCTAGTACACATCTTTATCACTGCCATACTGTTTTATAATTATCCATTATGTTTCTGACTCCCCAGTTAGTGTGAGCACCCTGAGGTCAAAGACTGTTCATTTTTGTGTTCCTGGGGCTCAACATAGTGCTGGACACTGAATGGGTAGTCAGAGTAGTGCTTATTTTTTTATTTTTCAGTCATCTATGTTTGGTCATAGGTACTGTGACTTGACATTAAGAAAAATCATTAATAATGTTATGTAACTTCTGGTTATATCTGGAACACTTCACATGTATCTCTTCCTAATTTGTGCGTGTGTGTGTGTGTGTGTGTGTGTGTGTGTACAGAGAGAGAGAGAGAACTTTATTCTCAAGTATCCAAGCAGTGACTACTTGCCTAAGAATAATTACTTTTCAACCTCTATAGTCTTACTTTTACTTTCCAAGCTCTTTATTTTGCATTTACATTCCTATAAGAAAAATTTAAGGAAAGTATTTCTATGGATAGAATAGCATTAATTTCTTTTTTCTAAAAGTTATTATATTCTTTATAAACAAAACCGTTTTCCATTTATTACAATTTCAAGCACCAAACAACTCTAACATCAGCTCAGTATTATCGGTTTGGGTTTTTTCCTGTTTCACTTAGCAGTTTTATTACCTTTTTTGGAAATGGAAATCAGGTAAATTTATTGCAGTGCTGTTTAGTCATGAAAAAAAATCCAGAACAGGAGGACATATAGTAAACATGTACACTTGCTACATTATAATTTAGGAGTCACCATTTTAAATTTTTGAATACGTTTCAATATTTATTGATTAAATTATATGTATTCTTTTCTAGGTGAAATGAGCAAAAGTGTAGTCATTACAGAGCAGGAGAAAAATAATGAATGTTCCCCTGAGGATACTGATGATAAGTTGTCTGAATCAACAGATGATGATGGTGAGGATGATACCAATGATGAAGATAATGAGGAAGACAGTAACCCTAATAAGGATACTCATGCCCCATTAGAGTTAATGACAGAAGTAAGTTTTACTCGTATGTTATAACTCAAGAAACTTAAAAATATTAAAATAGCTTAATAGTATATAGTCTTGCAGACTAAAAAAAATAGTTAAAATATCCTTGCCAACACACAGATGCTTACCTCGTTACTCATCTTTCTTACTACTTTCACCAGGGTAGAGGTGAGAGAAAATTCTAGAAGTGACTCAAAGTATTCTGGTAAAGGCAGAGGCAGGAATAAGAGAAGTTTTGGCATAAGACTCTTCAAGGACTGCTTTAAGAAAAACTTTCTACTTACTGGAGACCATGCTAGTTACTTGGGATATTTAGAGATAAATAAGAAAGACATGACCTTACCCTTGAGAACTAACAGGCACATATTATGTGTATAATGCAATTTATAATAAAATGAAATATGTGCTAGTAGAGGTGTTTGTAAAGTTCTCTGGGAACTGGGAGGATTAAGTGACTAATTGAGAAAAGAAGCAGGAGAAATGGGGGGTAAAGGAAGGATTTTTAGAGGAAGAGACATGAATGGAATCTTAGAGACTTGAAGAGGGATGTATAGGAATTCATCTGGTAAACATATCAAGGAGGTGTTCCTGGCATAGGAAACAGCATTGGCAAAGGCATTGAAGCCTGAAACGTCACATGAGAAAATTGTACATAAACGGTTACTGATAATTCTATGAGAACAAAACAGTTTTACCTCACTTGTTGTGGTGTCACAGTCTACCTTTAATTAATATTACACAACTTCGTGTATATCATAAGAACTTCATAACAGTACATTTTCATTTCCCCCTTCTCATCCTTTGTATTTTTGTTGTCATATGTTTTACTTGTACATGTGTTATAAGCCCCAGAATACATTGTTCTTTTTGTTTTAGATGGTTAGCTATCTTTTAAAGAGATTTTTTTTAATGGAAAATATCTTTTTTTGGAAGGCATTTCTGGAGTTCTTCATAGCTCTGTGTAGATCCAAACTTCTACCTGATATTATTTTCCTTTTACCTGAAAAGCTTCCCTTACTATTTCTTATAATGCAGTTCTGCTGGAAATGAATTCTCTCAGCTTTTGTTTGTCTGAAAAGTCTTAATTTCACCTTCATTTTCAAAGGATTTGATAGCTGGAGATTCGGTGGGGGGGGCCAGGTTTTTTTCAGTACTTTGAAAGTTTGCTCCATTCTCTCACATTTTGCATAGCTTTAGACAAGATGCCTGCTGTTAATCTTATTTTTATTTACATGTATATGTCTTTTTTACCATCTTTCAAATTTTCTTCATATGTATTATTTTTGGCAATTTGATTATGATATGCCTTGATGTGGCCTGTTTCTTCTGTTCATTGAGATTCTTGGACCTATGAGTTTATAGTTTTCACCAGGTTTGGAATATGTTCAGTTATTAAGTCTTCAAATATTTTTTCTGATCTCTGCCCTCCCTCTCTTCATCTGGGCTACAATTATACATATGTTAGACCACCCAATATCGTCCCCAAAATCACTGATGTTCCCTTTTTTTCCTGTTTTTTTCTATATATTTTTAAATAAAAATATTTATTTATTTATCTTTGGCTACACTGGGTCTTAGTTGTGGCACGTCGGCTCTCTAATTGTGGTGTGCAGGCTTAGTTTCCCCACAGCATGTGGAATCATAGTTCCTTGACCAGGGATCGAACCCATGTCCCCTACATTGGAAGGCAGATTCTTTACCACTGGACTACCAGGGAAGTCCCTCTATGTATTTTATTTTAGAAATTTCTAATGCTCTGTGTTCAAGTTCATGATCTTTTCTTTGCAGTTATAATCTGCTGTTAAGTCCATCTCCCTCCTTCTCTCCCTCTCCCTCCCTAGCCCCGTATATATATATATATATATATATATATATATATTCATTTTCAGTATCCTGTTTATCATCTCTAGAAGCTTTCTTTAAATATTTTTGTAACTATCATTTCTCACCTCATCATGTTCATATTTTCTCTACTTTTGAGCATATGGCATATATTTATAATGGCTATTTTAACATGTTTGTCTGCTATGCTATCACCTCTGTCAACTCTAGGTCAGTTTCTGTTGATTAAGTTTTCTTAATGACCTATAAGCAGGTCATATTTTCCTGCATCTTTGCATGCCTGGTAATTTTTTACCAAATACTAGATGTTGTAAATTTTATGCTCTTGGATACAAACTTTTGTTGTTGGACTTTGATCTGAAACAGTTGAGTTACTTGGAAATAGGATGCTCCTTTTGAGTTTTGCTTTTTAACTTTGTTGGGAGGATCCAGGGCAACCTTTATAGTGTAGGGACACTACTAAGGCAGTACCCTATGAGGACTCTTCCCAGTGCTCTCTGTATTAAGAGGACCTTCCACTCTGGCTGGAGAGAACATGAGTTCTTCTCAGCCCTGTGTGAGGTCCAGTGAGTATTCCATCTGCTCATTCTAGTGATTCTTTCTCTGGCCTCAGTTTCTTAATACTCATGTGCAGATCAATACCAGCCAAAGACTCTTTAATATTACTTCATGTCCCTATCTCTTGCAGAGTAAACCTAGTGTACCTGCAAATGGTTCAGAATATGTGACACACAAGCAAGAATAATTATCCGAGTGTAGGCTTCTTTTTTTAATGGAAGGTGTGTAAATAACTAATAATAGAAGATCAGTAAATTGTGGAGCCTAAGTAAGTAAAAAAAATAAACAAGAATATTTAATTCCATGGGGAGAAAATGACCATGATATGTGGTGTATTTTTTAAGTTACTGAATAATCCTAGTTTTTGTGAATATATATGTGTTCATTTATGGAAAAAATACTAAAATGATGTTCATGGAGATGTTAAAAATAAACATCTCTAAATGGTAAAAATATAGATGCTATTTAATTGGGGGCAGAATGTGTTTATTTAGCATTTAAATTTCCTACCTACAAAAATATACATACAAATATGCATACAAATATTACTTTGTAATAAAAAATACAATAAAAATAGTAAAAGCAAAACTAGATGGTATAAGGGCAATCAATACTGGAAAATATTGAATATACATAATTGTAAATCTATATTTTTTACTGAGTATTGTGTAATTATGGATTAAGTTCACAAATAAAAGCTGTATCTGAACCAAAGGGATATTAAAGTGATTAAAGTCTTCAGAGTCTATGCCAGTTGAATCAACCTACGTATTCTCAAATTGTTCAGTAGTGTGTACACTGTGTGGCTGCAGCAAAGCAGAGGTATCATACTTATTCTGTGTGGCCTTAAATAGTCCTCATTAACTGACTGATTACAGACTCAGTCCTGGAAAAACAAGTAAAAGTTAAAAGCAAAATAGTTAATCATTAATGGAATATTTTCTAGGGCGTTTATAATTGACATTTAAATTCTCTGTGAAACTACGTAGCTGAAGAATTTCTGAATGTTTTCCAGTTCCTAAGAGCAGAAATGGGCCAAGACTACTATTTGGCAAAAAAATTATGTCAGATGAGTAAGTACAAAATACTTTTCCTTTTTCCGATCTTCTCTGTTTCCAAATATATTCCATAATATGTAAGATGGTTTGATTATCATACATTTAATGAATTCTCTGATAGTGTCTCAGTGAATCCTTGATAGTAAAAATTGGTATAAGGACTAATTTAGACTTCTAGCGTAACTTTGAGTGGGATAAAAATGACAGAGACTAATTACACCATTAAAAAATAAGTCAGAATCCTTAGCCTCATGATAACGGGTTTGTAGCATTATGCCTTTAGATTCAAAGAAGTGTTGTGTGGTGCAGGAAGCCTTACTTAACATGCAATTATTCCACAAATATTTGAGTACCTACATGTGCCAGGCACTGTTCTAGGCACTGGACAGATAACAATCCCACATTTATATCTAGTTTCAGACAGATAACAAATTTATCTGTAACTAGCCTGTCACAGATGATAGGTGCTATGGAGAAAAATAAAGCAGGGAAGAAGGAGTAAAAAATACTGGGAGGGAGGCAAAGCAGTTTTAAGTAGGATGGTCTAGGAAGGCCTCACTGGAAGACTAGAGCAAACACCTGAAGAAGTTGAGGAAGTGAGTCCTGTCATCTGGAGGAAGTGTGTTCCAGGCAGAACTAATAGCAAATGTGCTGAGAATAAGCCAGGGAAAGTATGATAGGAGATGAGGTCGGAGAGCTTAGAGGTCAGGGGTTGTGCAGATTGCATAACACCTTTCACAGCTTAAGGACTCTGGCTTTTTCTCTGAGTGAGGTGGGAAACCACTGGACACTTTTGAGTAGAGGAATGATGTGAACTACCTTATTTTTCTGTCTTTGGGTTTTAGTTGTTTGACTTGACGTTCAAAATGGTGGTGGTTTTCTTTGTATTTAAGCAAAGAAAGGTTTGCTGAGTTTCTTAACTCTGTGGGTTGATGTTTTTATCAACTTTGAGGATTTCTTGGCCATTAACCTTCAAAGATTGCCTCTGCCATAGTCTCTCTTCTCTTCCTGGGTCTCCAATTACATATAAATTAGACTTTTTTTCATGGTGTCCCACATGTATCTTATACTCAGCTCTGTTTTTTCCATTTCTTTGTATTTCTATGCTTCAGTTTGGATATCTTCTATTGACCTGTTTTTGAGTTAATTTATCCTATCTTTTGCTGTGTCCAATCTGCTGTTAAAACTATCTAGTGAATTCTTAATTTCAAGGATTGTATTTTCCAATTTTAGAAAGTCTATTTAATGATTTTGAAAGATTCCAGCTCTCTGTCAAAATCCATAATCTTTTCAACTATTTTGCCCATCTTTTTCTCTTACTTCATTAGTCTTAGTTATTTTAAAGGAGAAAATGGCAACTCTACAATTAAACTTTATTAATAATGGACTTGAAATATTAACTATTGTAGACCTGTCTTATGGTTAAAATCTTTTGGTGAAAATGTAGTGTAGGGACATGGGGTCTACTCTCCCTTGCCTCACAGAGTCCCCACTGTGGATACAGTACTTCTTAAATCATTGGCTAATTTTTAAAATGGGTTTCTTGAATGCTTTAACACTACCTATTTTATATCCAAAATAATTTGCCTTGTTTAATCCTTTCAAGCATTTTTTACCTTTAGAGCCATCGAATAAAATATTTCAATCAAAACTGTTTCTGGTGGCCCACAAACAGAATTTCCAATCAGAAAGAATCCTTAGAGAGAGAATCATGTCCAATCCTCTGTTTTTATAAATAATGAAACTGAAGCAGAGAGAGGTTAAGCAGCTTGTGCAGCCCTGCTCAGGGAGCAAGTGACACAGCCAGAACTGGAACCCCAGCCTCCTTTTCCCTCAACTGCTTTTCTTCTCTGTGTGGCTGGTATAGAAGGGAGTGATTTTGTAGCTCTAGCTCCCAGTTCTGTTGAGTTTTTCTTGTGGAGCCTAATTGTAGGAAAATTTACATATTATATTATATTTATATATTCATCAATCATTTTAGAAAAGCCTCTGGCTAAAGCTTACAAACTATAGACACTGATATCACCACATCTGTCAGTAAGTTTTGGCTGTTAGCCCAAACTGTAAACAGCAGGTGCTCAGTATAATGCTTATGGACCTGACATACCAGTGCACATGCATTAAGGGCCAGGTCAATGGGGATGAAAAAGTTCAAACTGATATATCTTAATGGGGTTATATTCCTTTAAAAGCTCACTCCCTTCCTTCCAACCAGTAAATATTGAGCACTAACTCTGTACCAGACATTATGCTGGGAGCTGGAGAGAAAGAACTCAGAGCACACATGCTCTAAACCCTTTTGGGGTTGATATCAGACGTGGTTTGCACTCTTACTGTCTCATCCAGTAATGCTGTTTACTCTTTTCTGTCCATGGCAAATAGTGGTGCCTCTAAAACTAAGGACTAAACTCTAGGAAAAGAAGCTATGGAGTGCCCTAAGACAGGCACCATGATCCAGGGAGCCAAATGGGAAAGAGCTGCTCCCAAGAGGAAGAAGAGGCTGATGGGAAATGTGGGCAAAAAGGCCCAGAGAATAGGCATAGAGAGCAGGGGTGTGCAAAGTAAGATTGGCTACCCCTGAGGCAGACTGCCAGCCAAGGATGTGAAAATTAGGGAGGCCCTGGTTTTGCAAAGCCAGGCAAGTTCAAGGAAGAACAGAGAGTTGTAGACAGACTGTTCCAGGGAGAAGGAAGTGCTAGTTCTTTGCTGCCAATAGGAACACTTGGCTGAGGGCTTACCCAAAGTCCCTCTCTGTGTTCAGAGCAACAGACAAAACAAATTTTTTTCATCTAGCATGGACCCCAAAATATTATATGTAAATTCTTACAGCATAGATATTCTTTTTCTAAAAATTTTTTTGAAGGATAGTTGATTTACAGTGTTGTATTAATTTCTACTATACAGCAAAGTGATTCAGTTATACATATACATTCTTTTTCATATTCTTTTCCATTATAGTTTATCACAGGATATTGAATTTAGTTCCTTATGCTATACAGCAGGATCTTGTTGTTTACCCACTCTATATATAATAGTTTGCATCTACTAACCCCACACTCGCAACCCGTCCCTCCCTCACCCCATCTTGGCAACCACAAGTCTGTTCTCTACAGCATAGATATTCTTTTGTCTCTTTTTGTTTCCCCCCATCTTCTAGCTCTTCCATGGAACACTCCACCTTTCTCTATATGTATATTTATAAAGTTATGCATGTAAACATAGATTGTATATTTACATTTTTATGTATTTATATATGTATATATTGAACACCTCCTATGGGAACATTAAACATACATTGTTTAATTCTTACAGCAATTCCATGAGGCAGATATGATTAATGCCATTTTACAGATGAGCAAAGTGAGGCTAGCAAGGAGAACTAATTCACCTAAAGTCACACAGCTACCCAGTGGTAAAGCTAGGATTAGATCCCAGGTCTGGCTTGAGAGCCTATGATTTCTTGCTATATTTCCATTTCCTCATTTGACTAATAAGCTTATATTTCTGGTTAAGTAGGCAGAGACTTGGAAAAGAGATGCTTTTATGAATCAATCAGATTGAAATGGCTCCTATAAGTTGACAAATATATTTTTTATTTGTATCTAAGGCAACTAGTGTATATGAAATACTGCATCTTTGTCCCTGCAAAAATGTTTTACAAATCCATTCTCTTGAATAAAGTCTCCAGTTCCTGGTGTGTTTCCTTGCCGTCCAATCACAGTATAACCATTTGTATCTTCACTTGGCTGCAGGGCTTCCCATCCTGCATCCCAGGTGCAAATGGGTTCTTTTCTTTTTATCCTGCCTTCTATAAAAGTTGTTGGTGAAGCCTTGGAAAAGAGGTTTTTAAATGAGACTGCAAGTCAAGATTCCCAAGTACTTTTCTTCATTTATCTCATGATTGTGAGATTTTCTGTCAATCTTCCCATTTCTTGGTCTCTTTACCTGCAGCCCAGTCATCTCAGGGTGCCAACACTTCTGTTCACAGGCAGCCCGAGATTCTACAAAAATAACTTTTAAGCCTTGAAGACCTACTCTGTCAATTATAATAATTGTAAATGTTTAAGAATAATGGCCTGAAAACCAAAATGGTTCTCATCATTATAGGTCTTACACAAATACAGATGTATCTTCAGAAAAGAAAGTTCCTATAAAGTTTTCTATTTATTTTTGAGTGAAATAAATCACCCTTTCTTATTAGCCTAGAGTATAATTTTATCAAGGCATGAAAGGACTGCTTCCTATTCAGTTGTCTATATTCATTTATTCCTTTTTTTTTTTTTTTAATGTTTTGAAGGCTCCACCTCTGTGTCAGGTACTCTCTTAGGGCTGCAACAGTGAACAAGACCAGCAGTCTGTCTACCCTAGCATAGCCTCCTGTCTGAGGGCCTTAGAGCTCCGTGGGCAGCAGAATCCCCAGCTCCCTGCCCCAGCTCTTCAGCCAGAAGGAGGCATCCACTGCACACTTAGGAGGGAACCAAGCCTTTCTCCAGGCCCGGAACCACTCCAGGAAAACTAATAATCAACATTTATTCAGCACCTACCATGCACCAAGGACTAAACTGAAGTATTTATCTTTATCTATATTATCTGTTTGATTCATCAGAACAGCCTGATGTGGTCAATAGTATTATTACAGATAAGGGAACTGAGGTACAGAGGCATTAAGTACTTTCCCCAAGGTGACCCAGCTAGACAGTGGCAGAGCCAGGGTTCACATCTGACAGTCTTTCTTCAGGGTCCATACCGGCCTCTGCTTATGGGCCCCGGTTGGGACACAACTCCCAAAACATCAACTGCATATGCTAAGGGCTTCTCTTGCCTTTTTACAAACCCTACTAGCCTGTCAAAGAGTTTTTTATTTATCACCTGGGATGGATATTGCAGGGCTAAGTTTCAAAGCAGATACCTTTCCCTCACTCTGAAAATTGACAATTGCCAGCAGTTTTTGTTAAACCCTGAGAATAGCTGATGCCATACTTCACTCCCGTGGAATAATCCTAACTCCAACATGAAACTTTCTAAGCTGTGTTCCAAGGAATATTAGTTCAAGATTTCTTAGTAAGTGTTCCACCAAAAAAGGATTCCATGGGGATAATAAATTGGGGAAACCACATTCTCCTCTCTGTAAGATCCATAGTAGTTATGAGCATATTAATGGCTATGTAGAATCCTGTGGTTGCTCCTTACTATGAGCGTTACCTGATTGACTTCATTAGCCTAGTTTCCCAAATGCATATTAACATCTTAAGAAACTAGTATCTCAAGGAGCAAGTTGGAGAAACTCTGCTCTAGAGAGAGGCTTAGCCTCAGAGAAAGATTTAGACTGCTAAATTATTTTAGTCTAAGTTAAAATGTACAAACAGTCACTTTTATCAGAAGCCTTAAAAGATGTATAAATACCCCTAGAAGCCTTAAAAGCATGTTCTGAGCAGGTGCACACTCATGCTCACCCAGATTGATGGTACATTGTTATATTAGGAATTAGGAAACAAAGACCTTGGTTTGGTGTGTCAGGATGAAAGCCATATGCGGTGAGACCCTCTGAGCCATTGGGGCCTAGTTGAACCATCCACAATTCTCTGTTTCACTCTTAGCCAGGCAAATAGCACACTTGATGTTTCAGTGCCCCCTGGGGGCCATCAGGATACTACGCAGGAGTCACAACATTTAAATGGATGATGCAGGATTATGAGTACACCTCAAGGCAGGTAGGAAGAAGGCAGAGAGAGAGATCTGTAGAGCAAGATCTGAAAAAATAAACTCGTCTAGAAAACTCTGAAATAAAAGATGTAAATCTTTCTGGCCTCTAGGACATTAGTAACATACTAACAGGCCTAAAAAAAATCTATTGATATGGTCCAAAGGAAAGATGACACATTCACATAAAGGATCAGCAAAAAGGAATAAATAGCACTTAAAAACAATGGGTCTGATGAAGAGGTGAGAGTGCTGTTAAGTAGGCGATGACTAGGGTGTCATTAGTAAAGTCTCCATGTTTTGCGGGATTTGTACCTTGTTTGGGGAACGCTTATAGTCAAGAAACACTTCGGCTACAGGCCCATGAGGGATGCCTCATAGTGATAGAGATTTCCTTCTTTGGACAGGAGGTAGAAACTAGAATGAGGATTATTTCCCTTACAAAGCACCTAAGATAAGTAGAACATTTTCTCTATTTGTGCTTAGATATATCCATGGTATAATTGTTGGTGGTTTTGCTTTGTGCATTTTCACTTACTCTCATTGACAGTTTCAGTCTCATTCTGAAGAGGCTGTTTGCTGAAACACTTCGAACACTAATAACATGCATTCTGTTGTCCATTTTCAGTCCTAATCTATGAACCAGAAAATCCTGAGGCCAAGGAGTTTTTCTCACTTATTGAAGAAATGCTTCTGATGGGTAAATTTAAAAATTGAATACTTCTTTCTTATAGAACTATGAGCAGTCACAATTTAAAAATCCATTATCCCAGGAGATTGGCAAAGTACATCCTCAGGAAGTGGTTAAGAAAAGGCTAAATGATCATCTTGGATGGTTTCATGAAACCTGCTTGTCCTCTGTGGGTGGTCAAGATGACTCCCTTTCCCCTGGGGGATGGAACTGCTCAAGCAAAGCAGGCTCCCTGGGCACAAGGTATTGGGCACTGACAGAGTCCTCAGAGGGAACAGAACCTGCTAATTGCGCCAGGCACTAAAGGGATTATCCCGCAGTTCCAAGCAAAGCCAGTACCCTCTAAATCACCCTGAATCTCACTTTACTCTTATTCTATTTAAGTAAGAATTAAGTTGACAGTAGTAAAAAAATATGTTTATAGACCAATGTTTTAAATTTATTTTAAATCCACAAACATCTTCATGCCAGTAAGAATATGTGCTTCTTTGTACTACTGCTTTGACCCTACATGCAGTTAGCAAACTTCAGCTCAGTTCTCACATTCCAAAAATATGTATTTCTTAGTGGCGGGGAAAACAAGGAGAATTGTGATTTTTCAGGGTAGAAATATTAAGAAACATTTTAAGCAAGTCTCTCCCTTTCTGTGGCAGAGAAAGCTCAAAATCTGGAGGAAGATGATGAAGAGAGTGGAGAAGACAGTAGCGGTGAGAGTGCAGGGGAGAGCAGTGAGGATCCAAGTGAAGAAAGCTCTGATGAATGTGAAGATGGGTGATGACATTTGCTGCTATAGTTTAATCTTCATGTATGTTCATTACTGTATACTATGGAAATATAAAGAAGAGAGCTGCATTTCAGTCTAACTGTTCTTTATTTGGTACAGAGTTCTTTTAATTTATCCATATTAGTTTGAGCTCATTCTTAATATTTAGATTTTAGCTCAAGGTGAGCTACTCAGAGAGGGAAGTAATCATTGAAAACACATAGCACTAACTATGTGCCAGGTGCTGTTCTATACACATTAATTTGTTGACTCCAACAAACCCATGAGATTAGCACTATTGTTATCCCCATTCAACAGATGAGAAAACTGAGGCACAGAGAGGGTGAGTCACTTGCCCAGCATCATATACCTGTTGATCGGTAGAGCCTAGATTTGCATATGGACATTATGGCTCCAGAATCCATACTCAAAGCCCCTTCCATGTCTACTACTTTAGGCATTTTATATCATTTGTTTCATGTTCTTTATAGCATGTATCACTACCTGAAGTTCTTATTTAATTATTCTTTTTTGTAAGATTTTATTTTATTTTATTTTGGAGTATAGTTGATTTACAATGTTGTGTTAGTTTCAGGTGTACAGCAAAGTGATTCAGTTATACATATACCTATTCTTTTTCAAATTCTTTTCCCATTTATGTTATGACAGGATGTTGAGTAGAGTTCCCTGTGCTGTACAGTAGATCCTTGTTGGTTATCTATTTTAAATATAACAGTGTGTATATATGTCAATCCCAAACTCCCAATTTATCCCTCCCCTAATTTATTTGTTCTTTTTATCTTCTCCCTTCTTGTCAGAAAATGTAACCTCCATAAGCAGGACTTTGTCTTTTCACTGTTATATTCCTAGCAACTGGACAAGTGCCTGGAAAATAACGGGATGTGTATACCAAGTGAATGAATAAGGTGAAAGTTAATGACAATGTTTTTATTCTTTCATAAAATATTTATAAGACTTTATTATACTATTTATGTATCAATCTACATTATTTTGCTGATTCTGTATTCCTTGACGAATTTCCACCACCTTCAAATTAGGTTGTAAGATAACTGATGTAAAAATGAGAAAAATACTCCTAAATAATTTGTTTTGAGTGTGCCAATCTGATTTGGGGTTAGGCAGTTTGAATTTTTATTCTTATATCAGCACAGTATCATGTCATATCCAAAATGCTTAAAGCATAATTCATTCTTTGGGCATTTTGTAGCGTGCTAACATTCAGAGGGAGGAATTCGGCCACATCATTTTATAGGAGTATCTGAAAGAAGTGAAGACAGGTATGTGTAATCATCTAGTTACATAAATAGTCGGATAGCACTGAAGGGCTGGCTGATGGAGACCGCAAGAACCACTTGTTCTTTTCATTTGTGGGGTGTTTGTTATTCCTTCCTACCATAGGAAAACCATCGTATGTCAATCTGATGTCACTTACCTGATTTTGGAGCCCTCCCCATAAGAAGGTCATTAAATACCCTAAAACTGATATTGCAGGCTAAATTAGTTATACTAGTGAAACTTTAGTTTTCTTTTAAAGGAACAGGCAAGTTCTGAGGAAAAATCTCTGAATAAAAGACCATGATATCACAGACCATATTATAGCTAAGTATTACATCTAAGTATTTGCAAGGTTTGATCATGCAGGATAATCCATATTTATGGATATGTACCCTTTATCCATATTCTTCATCCTACTTGTACTCCTTTTGTTTTTGTCTTTGTTTTTTGAAGTTTTTAAAATTTGATATGGACCATTTTTAAAGTCTTTATTGAATTTGTTACAATATTGCTTCTGTTTTATGTTTTGTTTTTTTGGCCGTGAGGCATGTGGGATCTTAGCTCCCCGACCAGGGATCAAACCCGCACCCCCTGCATTGGAAGGCGAGGTCTTAACCACTGGACTGCCAGGGAAGTCCCCTACTTGCACTCCTTAATCAGTGTAATTTAGGGTGTTGGCATAACCTGACATAGGCATGCGTGTCTGTATGTGGTAGCTAAATATAAAATCTAGTAGCTAAACATAATCTGCAAAGTATTTTTTTATTGTTTTATGTAAGTATTTTATATTATTTAACTCACTGGCTTCTCAGTCCTATGAGCAAGCTATTATATTGTCCCCATCAGTTACACAAACTGAATTTGGGATGCTGGGCATATCCAAGGGTAAATATTGATTGGGGTAGTGGAATTCAGATGAGGAAATTAAGACTACGAGATGCTAGGTTATGTTTCAGTATGAGAGATCTAGTGAATCTTGAACCCGTGTTCTGTGCTGCTTCACACGTAGCTAAACTGTAGAAACTGTTTAATGAATCAGCAAACAAGTATCTATATAAACAGTTCAGTTCCAGATCTTTGCCTTCTTCAGAACGTTACAGTGGTGGGAAAGAATCCAAATATTCAACTATTTGCAAATGTACAAAATGTCCACTCAATGGACTTAAGATGGGAACCCACCAAAATAGTTTCATTTATTCAATCAATATTTACTGAAGGCCTACTATGTATACCTGCTCTTAAAGAACACTGGCACAGTTGAAATGCAGGGTGATAGGAAGTCCAGGGTGCTAAGGGAGCATGCAGGAGGGGTACCTACCCTGGGCCAGGTGTCCAGGGAAAGCATTCAGAGGGAAGTGGAGTCTAAGCTGAGAAGGTAGAATGAGGGGGAATTAGCTACAAGAAGAGGATGTGGGGAAGAGCACTCTATCAGTAGATACATTCTGAGTCCAGAAAGTAAATAGGTATGGTTGGGTCGCAAAATGAAAATGAACCAGTTAGAGCCGAGACAGATGAAGCTATGTTCATAAAGGGGCTGGGAAATGGTGGATCTTACAAGCTGTGTTAAAGTTTGAACTTTATCGTTAAAGTAGTGGGAGGCCATTGAGAGATTTTAAGGAAAATACTGATTGTATATTAGAAAGAGCATTCTAGTAGTCAGGTAGAAAAATATGTTCTCAAACTACAGGTCATGATCCATTGGTCAGATATGAAATCACTGTAGTGAGTCACAAATAGCTGGGTTTTTTTTTTAAATTAAATACATAGAATAGAAAATAGCACACATCGCAAAAGAGTATATGGGAATTATGGTTTTGTGAAACTTTTCATTCAGCGTGTGTGTGTGTCTCTGTATGTGTGTGTGTGTGTGTGTGTGTGTGTGTGTGTGTCCTAGATCTTGATGTGAAATGTATTTCTTCCTATGGATCTCCATTTTTAAATATATGAAAGTATAGAGAACAGACTGGAGTAGAATACAAAACTCCACTGTTACATAATTCTAGCAGTTCAGTACTGTAGCCTGAAAGAGGTAGTAGCAGAGATGCAGTGGAATAAATATGTTATTTTAGAGTTAGAAAGAACAGACAGAAATTGGTGATGAATTAAATGTGGGGAGAGGTAGAGGTCAAGGATGACTCCCAACTGGATAACTGGATGCATGTTAGTGGTGATATCCCCTGAAAAAGGAGCACAGAAAGAAAAGCAGATTTGCTGGAGAATATGGTGGTTCACTTACACAGGTTGAATATAGGAAATATATTGTTTTCTATGCTGTAACAAATTAAACTTAGTGGCTTAAAACAGCAGTAAATTGATTATCTTACAGTTCTGGAGGTCAGAAATCCAAAAAGGATCTCACTTGGCGAAAACCAAGGTATCAGCAAGGCTCCATTCTTTCTGGAGACGCTAGGAGGGAATCTGTTTCCTTGCCTTTTCCAGCTTCTAGAGCCCTCCTGCATTCCTTAGCTCAGGGCCCCATTCTTCCGTGTTCAAAACCAACACTGTCTGACTGATGCCTTTTCACATTGAGGTCTCTCTAGCCCTCTCTCCCCTGTTGTAATTTTTGTGAAATTAGCATTTGTTAAGTAGACCACAAGGGAAAGTGAAATAGAGAAATTTATTACTCACGGGTCCTAGAGAAGGTACATGGCACACCTCAGAGGGGCCACGGGGTGGGGGGTGTCAAGGTGCAGGAGACAGTGAGCAGCAGGACCCTGGGTGCATGTCTTACTTAGGGTCTACAATTGAGTGCTTTGGGGGTTCCTAGGCTAAGTCCAGATTGGTGGATTCAAACTAAAAAGAGCAGAGTTTTGGTAACCTCTGTGGAGGTCTTATCTAAGGGGGGTGCACAGGGGAAGGAGCTGGGAAGCAGGAGAGACTATCACCAGGGGCACTGGGAAAGTCATATCTGGGATTTACACTTGTGAATCTGCAGGCTATTGTCTAGTACATGGACTGGTATCTGGGCATGCACTTGAGGGAGAGGCTAGTGTCAGTGCAAGACCCCTGTAGGCCACTTAGCCACACAAAATGAATGCCAAGGCAGCAATATTATGAAATAGTTTAGCTAAATTCTCAACACCCTTCCTCCCTCTTCTACCTTAAAGGCTTGTAATTACTTTGGGTCCATCTGGAGAGTCCAGGGTAATCTTCCGTATCTTAATGTCAGCTGATTAGCAACCTAATTACATCTGTAGCCCTAATTGTCCCTTGCCATGTAACCTAACATATTTATGGGTGCTGGGGATTAGGACATAGACATCTTTGGGAGGTGGGGAGATTATTCTGGCCATAGGAAGTATTGTGTGTTAGTTTTTTTGGAATTTATGGTATGGAGCTTGGAAGAGACACTTTGGCTGATGATATACACCTTATTTAGGAGTCATTAGGAGCTTAGACTCAGTGAGATAACACATAACAGAAATATCTCTTTAATTAAAGATAGTAATCAAAGATAAGGCAGTGGTAGCCCACAGAGAAAGTGTAGTCTGAATAGAAGAGGACTGAAAGTAGAATGATCTTAAATGATAAACAACATTTAAGTGGTAGTCCAGGAAAGAAAAATGCACAAAAGAGAAACTGAGAAGAATAGCCAAGAGGAAAATCAGGAAAGCGAATATAGTAGATACCATTGGTCGCCTGCTTAGCATCATCCCTCCCTGCTTCTTTGCTCAGAGACCCCTGATTCTGTTCAGATATTCACTCCCCACACACATAGCCACGGGACTCAGAAAACATACCCTCAGCCAATCAGTGCATGGCATTTCTCCGGTGACCATTACTGTTCCACAAGTGGACATGTGACCTCCATTGGCCCAGTCAGATCAAGGACTTTATTTCATGATTGGGAGGAGAGGTTCCTCCATTCCTCTGGTTGAGAACCAGGAAGCATGCTGCGCTACTTACTGTTAGCAGCCATCCTGTGATCATGAGAGGAACTAATCTTAGGATGTTGTGGACAGTAAAGCAAAAAGAACCTAGATTCCTAGTGATGTTCAATCATGGTATCCATTGCTCTGGAGCCAGCCCTCTATTTGAGCTTACTGTTAAGTGAGATAAACTTTCTTATTGTTTAAACCAGTTTGGATTGAGGTTTCTTTTACCTGCTGCCAAAAGCATCCTAACTGACATCTGAGTACAGAAATCCAGAAAAGAGTTTCAAGATCTGGGAAGATCTACTTGGCCAGAAGTTATAGAGAGGACAAGTAAGGTAAGAACTAAAAAGTGTGATTGGATGGCAACAAAGAGGTGGTTGGTGACATTAGGGAGAGCAGTGTCAGTTGACTGGGGGAGGAAGGAGAGCCATATTTCAGTGAGTTTGAGTGAATTGGAGTGAGGAAAACAAAAATAAGGAGTTTGACATTGAAGGTAAGAAAAAAGATTAAGTGTCGTGGAGGACATAAGGCAAAAGGAGTATTATTTTTTAAATATTTAAGATGAGCGTGTTTAGTAGGAAGGATGATAATCATACGTACTGATAGCCTATTATGTGTTAGGCACTATACCATATGTTAATTCTGTATGGTAATGTTATATGTTAATTCCACGTGTTAATATTTTTAGTCTTCATAATACCTGCATGGGGGTAGATGTTATTATCCCCATTTACGTGTGAAGAAATTGAGACCTAGGAAAGTTTGAGAGTAACTTTCTTTTTTTTTTTGTGGTACGCGGGCCTCTCACGCTGTGGCCTCTCCCGTTGCGGAGCACAGGCTCCGGACGCGCAGGCTCAGCGGCCATGGCTCACGGGCCCAGCCGCTCCGCGGCATGTGGGATCCT
>NC_041215.1:76394172-76419737 GCF_002837175.3 Physeter macrocephalus
AGGCTCCGGCCGCGCAGGCTCAGCGGCCATGGCTCACGGGCCCAGCCGCTCCGCGGCATGTGGGATCTTCCCGGACCGGGGCACGAACCAGTGTGCCCTACATCGGCAGGCGGATTCTCAACCACTGCGCCACCAGGGAAGCCCGAGAGTAACTTTCTAAAGATCATAAACCTGGGAATTGGCAGATTCAAATCCAGGTCATTTGTTTTTGATGATTTTATAACTTTGTCAATCAGTGATCAGTTCTCATCCACACTGACTGAATGTAGATTTTTGGAAGTGGTGACAGATACATAGGTGACCAATGTATAGAGCTTGTTTGGTGAATCTTCATCCTCATTACATTTTCTGGACAGTCACACATGGATACAGTATGGGACATTCCTTATTCCTTGAGCCCAGACAGCTTTGCTGAGCCTGGCGTCAATGAGCATATCTGGAATTCCCATCTCCTTCGTGGCAAATTTCTGAATCTCTGTGAGTGCCCAAGGGGTGTGCTTCTCGAAACCCACTCCATGGATGTGCTTGTGAATGGAGATGGTGTATTCTCTGGTCGCTACCTTACTGTTGGCAGAACGGCCCTTGTCCTTCTCACCACGCTTCTTTCAGAGCCATTCTCAGGGCCTGGGTTAGAAAGGAAGAGCATAAGGTATTCCAAATCCAGATCATTTTACTCTTAATGCCCTACCCTTCACTGTACTTTCCTCCCTAAGATTCCAGTAGAGAGGAGCAGATTGAAGAAAGGGGAATGATTTATTAAGTAAAGACCATCTAATACCTTAGAGAATGTATGTAACATAACCTTAGTGAGTGGCAGTTGGTTCCATCTGGACTGCGCTCCAGCAGTCCAAACGTGGAATCAGAATTGCCTCTCTTTTGTGCTCCTCATATAGCCTTCAGTTACCCTTCATTTCTTTATATAGTTGACCCTTGAACAACGAGGATTTGAACTGTGCGGGTCCACTATATGTGAACTTTTCTCAGTAGTAAATACTACAGTACTATACGGTCCGCAGCTGGTTGAATTCATGGATGCCAAACCACAGATGCCAAACGGCGGTTACTAAGGGCCAACTATAAGCTATACGCAGATTTTCGACTGCGCGGAGGATCAGCACCGCTAACCCCCATGATGTTCAAGGGTCAACTGTATATTAAGCAAGGTGATAACCTACATTCCCTTTAACTGAAGTGTGCTTTTTCCCTTTAACTATACCCTTGGTTAATTACATGTAAGGTATATGTAATTTTGGTATTTTGCCTGGAATATTGATGTTAGACAAGCAGGAGAGGGGGTGTGGACCACTTGACCAGAGCTCATGGTGCCAGATGTGAAGGAAAGCCTGGATCCACTGGAAATGTTTTGGAGTTCTGGGCAAGTGTCCTATATTGTGAGGTATTGAGACTTCACAAGAGGCAAGTAAGATGTAGCCTCCAAGGCCACACTAAGGAGGACAAAGGTCTCTCTGCTTGGCTTTCCTAATAAACTACCCAGCTGACATGGGATATGTTATAATGCGGGGTGGGGCTGTGTGTGTGCAGAAATTGGAGAGGCTTGTTAAGTAAAGCACTGGGAGATGAGATGGGCTTGCACAGCCTTGTTCATAATGCACCCTTTTGAACCAGGAGACAGCCTATAGCAGACACTGGTTGATTCCCCCTCCAGCCTTTTCAACCTAGGTGATAAGTCTAAGCTAATCATGGTACTCCCATCCCACTTGCTACTAGTTTGTTTGTTTGTAACAGCTTTGAAATGTCATTGACATAAAAATTATATTTTTATATATATTTAGGGTGAACAACTTGATACACGTATACATTGTGAAATGACCACCACAATCAAGCGAATTAACATATCCATCACCTCTACATAGTGACCTCTGTGTGTGTGTGTGTGTGTGTGTGTGTGTGTGTGTGTGTGTGTGTGTTGAGAATATTTAAGATCTATCGTCTTAGCAAATTTCAAGTACAGGCATACCTCAGAGATATTTTGGGTTCAGTTCCAGACCACCACAATAAAGCTAGCATCACATTAAAGTGAGGCACATGAAGTTTTTGGTTTCCCAGTGCATATGAAAGTTATGTTTACACTATATTGTAATCTATTAAATGTGCAATAACATTATGTCTAAAAAAATAATATGCATACCTTAATTTAAAATACTTTATTGCTAAAAAATGCTAACCATCATCTGAGCCTTCAGCAAGTCATAATCTTTTTGCTGGTGGAGTTTGAAATATTGCAAAAATTATCAAAATGTGAGACAGAGACACAAAGTGAGCAAATGCTATTGGAAAAATGGCCCCAATAGACTTGCTTGACATAGGGTGGCCACAAACCTCCAATTTGTAAAAAAAACGCAGTATCTGTGAAATGCAATAAAAATGAGGTAGGCCTGTGTATAATAAGTATGTTAACTATCGCTACCATGCTGTACCTTAGATCTCCAGAACTTATTCATCTTACATAATTGAAACTTTGTACCCTTAGACCAATATCCCTTTACTACTATTTATTACTAGACATGGACAGAACTCAGCTAATAAAACATGAGACAAGAAAGCATAGAGCCCTCATGCGTACTTGCAGCATCTTAGAACCATGGGAAGCTTTATGCTGAAGCCAATGCTAAGGACAGCGGAGGAGAGAAAAGAAGAACCTGGTCCTTGATGACATTTTTATTGACAGTCATCTCTGGTTTAGAGCCTGCCCGACCTCTGATATCCTACGTAAGACAATAAATTTTCTTACTGTTTAAGCCAGTTTGTTTCTGATTTTCTGTTACTTTGCAGCTGAGAGCATCCTACTGTATGTATCTGCCACAGCATAGCAAGCATAATGACACCAATAACACCCTCTAAGATTGTAAGCCTAACTGGACTCTTTAGGGTACCATCAGGTCCCCAAGGGTCATGGCCACTCAAAGCCAAGGAAGAGGAATTGGCGGATCCTTGTGCCAGTTACAGGTGCAGGTATGTCAAAAGTAGAAATATGAAACTGGCTAGAACGGTTATCTCTGGGTTGTGCAAGTGAGGAGGGGAGGTAGGTAAGAAAAGCTTTACTTTTCAATGTATGCATTTTAATTTTTTATCATAGGCATGCGTCACTTTTATAACTAAAAGCTTTTTATTGTGCTAAAATATACAATTTACCACTTAACCAATTTTAAGCACACAGTTCAGTAACACTTAGCACATTCATATTGTGAAATCATCACCACCATCCACCTCAAGAACTTTTTCCATTTTCTCAAACCAAAACTTCGTACCCATTAAACAATAACTCCCCATTTCCCTCTACCCTCAGTCCTTGGCAACCACTGTTCTACTTTCTGTCTATGAATCTGACTACTCTAGGTGCCACAAGTAAGTGGAATCCTCCAGTATTTATCCTTTTGTGACTGGATTATTTTACTCAGCATAATGTCTTCAAGGTTCATCTATGCTCTGGCATGTTCCAATACCTCATCCCTTCTTATGGCTAAATAATATTCCATTGTGTGTATATATATCTCACTTAGTGTATCCATTCATCCATTGATGGACAGTTAGATTGCTTCCACCTTTTGGCTATTGAGAATAATGTTGCTGTGAACATGTGTGTACAAATAACTGTTCAATACTAGAAACTTTTAAATTAAGCCTCTAATGGGGCGGGATGAAATCTGGGGGAAAAATTAATGAAAATGTTAACTATGGTTGTGTATGGGTGATGAGGTTATTTCATTTTTGTTCATTATAAAGTCATAGACTTTAACAATCATATATTAATTTAAAGGAAGAAATGTACTTTTTTTAAAAAAGAAAGAAACTTAAAAAGAAAGGATAAACAACAAGGTGCTACTGTATAGCACAGCGAACTATATCTAATCTCCTGGGATAAACCATAATGGAAAACCATAATGGAAAAGAATATTAAAAAAAGAATGTATACATGTGTATAACGGAGTCACTTTGCTGTACAGCAGAGACTGGCACAACATTATAAATCAACTATACTTCAATTTAAAAAAAGACTAAAAAAAAAATTAAAGTAAAACTGACCTTAAGAACAGAAAAGTTTACACAAGGAAGGGAGGAAATAAAGCAATATTCACGAATTGCCTATTGTACGTGAGGCATTTTAGCAGGCCTTAGTACACTTTTTGGTGTGCTAGAAGCTTCTGATGAGGATCAATACTAATAAGTAAATAAATAGGTCATTAAGTTCAGAAAAGAAATGTCTGAGACAGAAATGCTGATCTTCATAGAACCTTAACCAGTTAGTACACTCACAAACTTGCTTACTCTTATGCCCAGTTGGATAAATTAAGTAGAAACAATTGCAAATCATCACCTATAGCCTCCAAAAGACCTTGTTTTTTTAGAATTGATTATGTGTTGGGTTGGCCAAAAAGTTCGTTCAGGTTTTGCCATAACATCTTCCGGACGGACTTTTTGGCCAACACAATAGTTCCTATTGTTTCATAACTGTATCAAAAAAAAGTTTAATAGTTGGTTAACTTTCCTGAGCTCCTTCCCCCACCTTTTGACTACTTAAGCTTGCCCCCTCTTCTACTCTGTAACAAGACTTTTGGCGTTTCATGCCCCCAGGTCTCTAAATGGAACTTCGCCTCAAAGAAAAATTATTCTGAACGTCTTTCCATGAAAAGGATTACTTGAAAACAATCATCCTGTTAAGATGATACATTTCACAGTTCCTTGTCTACCACTCGATAGTGTGTTAGGAAGAAAATCTCTTTCCCATCATAATAGGCACCAAATTCAGTTTCATCCTGTTGGCATCTGAAGAACTGAGCCAAAGGTGGGGCAGAATACTTAAATCAGCAGACAACATCGTCATCCTACAGCCACCTTCCCTTAGCTCACATCCCACCAATGAAAGAAAATAAGAGGAAAAATATTAAAAATCCTATGTACTAAATGGAATTAAAAGAATACTTTTGAGAAACTTGTCTCAAAACAAACTTGCAAAAACTGAGATCTTTTGCCACCTGTTAAGGCAGGGGTTTGAATACTAATGTAACTGGCTGCTCCTTCATAGGCTAGTTGAGGTCTCCTAGGTGGTTCTGACTTCAGGGGACTTATTTCTTCCTTGTCTACTTTTTCTTCTCACCTCCTCATCTGAATTCAGATGAAGAAAAGAAAGTGATGCAAAACGACTGCCCATGCTCATTCTGCAGGCACTAGTTGCCTTCCAGATGGCCACCTGAAGATCTTAGGAATATATTGTCTATTCAGATGCACAAAATAAAAACCAGCCAAGGGCTTCCCTGGTGGCGCAGTGGTTGAGAGTCCGCCTGCCGATGCAGGGGACACGGGTTCGTGCCCCAGTCTGGGAAGATCCCACATGCCGCGGACCGGCTGGGCCCGTGAGCCATGGCCGCTGAGCCTGCGCGTCCAGAGCCTGTGCTCCGCAACAGGAGAGGCCACAACAGTGAGAGGCCCACGTACCGCAAAAAAAGTAAATAAATAAATAAATAAAAACCAGCCAAATATGCAGTGGGTGGTTATAGTGTTCCAGGAACCATTCTGTGCTGGGGATACATTGGTTTAAAAAGACATCCCCGCCCCGCTTACATTTTAGTGAGAAGAAAGAAGCAATAAATAAGTAAAATATACAATATGTCAAGTGGTAAAGAAAAAAGAAAGTGTTAGAGAAAAAAACAGGGTGGAATAGGGAGTTCTATGACTGGGGGAGATTTGCAGTTTTAAATAGAGGGATAAAGGAAGGTCATCGAGAAAATAACATTTGAACATTTGAGCAAAAACCAGAATGAGAAGGAACAAATCCTATGGATACGTGAGGGAAGAGCTTTCCAAGCAGAGGAATATTTATTGCCAAGTCCCTGAGATGGGAACATGCCAAGAATGTTTAAGAAACAACAAGAAGGTCACTGTCACTGGGGCAGAGTGAAGACATTGGCACAAAACTGGCTCCTTTTCACCCCTTCTCAGCTGAGTCTGAATGTTCCATCAGAAAATTTTCTCCTCTAGGAATCAAAACTCTCAGTAGATTAAAAAGCCTCTAAAATTGCTGAAGCGAAAGCCTTCAAGTCCGTGTCAAGGGATGATGAAGCTCTACTGAAATGGGCAACAAAATAAAACACATATTAGGCTTAGCTTATACATCCAAGGAGAAAACATTTAAATGGATCAAAATCACTGTTGAACTAAGGGGAAAGAACAGGAGCAGGAGTTGACATACATTGAAATCCATAAACCAGGCACCACTGAACTTGTGAACATGGGTTTTATGGACATCAAATAAGACAGCCCACAAAGCTAATGTTAGCTCCCATTTTATTGATGAGAAAATTTAGACTGAGAGCATTTAAATAATAGCTGATAAGTAGAATTGAGATTTGAACTCAAGTCTGACTAAAGTTATTGATTTTCCTCCTGTAACAAGCTGCCTTGAAGACCTCAAGAGGTCCTTGAGTCCATAGCATTCACAACAGGAGAACTTTGCCCTGTGAGAAGAGTCATGAAACACTACTAATTAATTATTTCAGATGAATGAAGCCTTATCTGGTCTCATCTGGTACCCTAACCCTGCCATTATGGGAGTCCAGAGAGATTAAGTGATTTTCCAAGGCCAAATGATTATTACGTGGCAGAGCTCGAGGCCTCACTGAGCAGTGCACAGGGCACTGAGAATGAAGGGAGAAGAGTTTCCAGCCTGATTCTCACTAAGTGTGTGCTCTGGGAACTCCTGAAACTTCTCTGGACTTCAGTCTCTTTGTCTGCAGAGCAGACGATCTCAGGTGATGCTTAAATGAGAATTCAGACAATAAACACACCACATAATTTCCAGGAGATTTATTTTTCACCTCTATAATATAACTTTTTGTAGTCATGATTCTAAAGCGAGAGACAGACAGACACAGAGAGGGAGAGAGAGAGAGACAGAGAGGTCAGAGTTCGCTAACGTGCCCCACCCCCTCCACCACCGCTATTAGTCCAGACTGGGCCCACCCACAGTAAGCAATCCTGGGCAGCCAATGCCAAGACCTCTCTCTGAGTTCCACCTTGGTTCTCCCTGGCAGCCTTGGTGTGAGAGGCTGTATTCGTCAGCTACTGCCACAGAAATGATGCATCACACATTACCTCAAAACTCATGGATTTGCAGTTCAGCTCTATTCCTGTGTCCAAAGCAAATCACATGGCCAAGTCCAATATCAAGGTTGGTGTGTGTGTGTGGCGGGGGGTGGGGGGGTGGCAGGGTGACGTTGGCGAGAGTATACGGTTCTGATTCAGGGAAGAAAACAAAAGTTTTACCAGTTCAAGTCTTCCCGGGCTTCAAGGCATCTCTGTGGTTTATCCCTAGCTATGTAGTTGAGACAATGTGACTATAGCCCCAGTGAAAAGATATTGACTATCATTTAATCTGCATATTTAGGGACTTCCTGAGATTTCAAGTTGTTGCAGTTCTAAAGGATCCGTGACTCATCCAAAGGCAGAGAAAACAAGACCTCAGCCTTGCACCTGAAAGTAAGAAAGAACGAGCTCCAGGTAACTAATTGCTCTGGGAAAACCCAAGGCACTGATTTGCAGCTGACACAGGTGAGAACCTTGGGTGTGAATAAATTCCAGTGAGCTCTTACTTGTTAGTTCTTGACAAGAAAGAAACTGAGCTAGAACAGCAATGATGAATCCCACCTGTTAAGCTTCTGTTTTCTCCCCTGAGTAACTGGCCAAGGATTAGGCCAGATAGGGAAGGAATCTGATCAGGAATAGAAATTTATCAGATTCTCCACAACGAAGTCAGAACCTTCCAGGACCTCTCATACACAGCAGTCCTAGGCACCTACATCTGAAAGCAAGGGCTAAATACCTGTTATTCTAAATAGTTCAAGAGCTTTTACACTGAAAAAAAAAATAGATAAAATACAGTTGACCCTTGTACACACAGATTTGAACTGTGAGGGTCCACTTAGATGTGGATTTTTTTCCATAGTAAATACTACAGTACTACATGATTTCAGGTTGGTTGAAAGTGTGGATGCATAATCTAGGATACAAAGGAACCGTGGATGTTGAGGAACTCTGTACCTGGAGGGCCGACTCTAAGTTATACATGGATTTCCCACTGTGGTGAGGGCTGGCTCCCCTAACCCCGGGAAGTTGTTCAAGACTCAACTGTATTGCTATTCCATACTCTGTTTCACTAAAAAGCATCTCATTTGGGAAATCATCTTTCTTCATCCCCCTCTTTTGGGAAAGGACTGATTTTGCCTTAGTTTTTGTTGAGAGAACTGAAAACATAGATACATCTTAGAAGCTGTCAGAATTGCAATCCAGACCTGTTATTTCCCTGGTGTCCAGTTTCGCAGTGAAACACCTGGCCTAATACCAGAGTTCCCGTCCTGAGGCTACCTTTAAAGAGCAGCTCTGTGGGAAGGAGTTGGATACTCTGCATCCCCTCCTCTTTCAAGGGACAGAGATTCTGAGGGTTTAAACCCAGCCACTTCCGGCAGCATCTCTCGGCATTAAAAAAAAAAAAAAAAAAAAGGCCCTGCTTTGTGAAATATGGCAGAGTATGAGTGTGAACTGGAAAGGGCCTGCCAGCAGTTTTCCTTCAAGAACTGCTCCCTTGTGGAACCCGTTGTTCCCTCAGAAATTGTAATCTATCGCCACCTGGCGGTCCCTCCCGTCGTCGTGTTGGAAATAGCGAGAACCTGGGCGTCTTAAGAGGTGCCCCAATACAAATTACTCTGTCCTCTTTGATTAATTTCTTTAATATTAGAATATTTTCACCTTCTGAGTAGCAAGGGGGAAGGGACCATATCACGATTATCTGAGGAACTCAGCGCTGTTCTTTAGAAGAAAAGGTGGCAATTTCCGGAGTCCTCCCTGGCGGCGTTCTGGCTGGAATTCTCCCTCTCTCGCCACACTTTTAACCCTTTCCCGTCTTCCAGGAGTGAGTGTGACGTGGTCTGTTGCGGGTAGGGGTGTTGATTTAGCTATGGTTCCCAAAGAAAGTCCAGAGTGATTTGGGGAACTATCTTTAAAGTCCACAAACACACCGAATAGACCTTCGCTCCCACTTAACGAAAAGCCGAGTGTACGGTTAACGCTGCCCACAGCCCTCGTCTCGGGAGACAGACGTTTACAAGGTGAGCACTGCCATTTTTTCCCCCTCTTTTTTGGTCGTAAATTAGATGCTTAAAATAGACCTTAACGAGCAGGCTGAAATGAACCAACACTGTGGCTCTAAATTACCTTTCCTGGAGGCTAAAAATGCTAAATGCGTAAAAAAAAAAATTGACGTTTCATATTTACTCACCTTGACGCGGACCATATTTTACGCATAAAAAATCTCCCCCGCAGCCCATTTGGGTGCCCCTTCCACTCCTTACTCCACCCATTCGCTTTTTTTCCTTTGACGAAAGGCTCGGCTCCAAATCCAAATCCACTTGGAATATCTTTAAACCTCCCGGGGAAAGGGCATTGTGGGCGGAGGGTCGTATTCCCAAGTCCCAGCCATCCTTGACCTAAATGAAGGTTGTCCTCGGAAGACATAATCGAGTAGCCCGGGCTGCAGGCTGGCAAAACCTGCACGCCCGGCAGAGAGAGACCAGAGGGGTTGCCCTCGCCCCCTCCTTCTTCTGCCTCTGGGCGTCTTGTTCCCATTTCTTCAAAGCGCTAAACCTTAGATCAAATGCAAACGAAACAGCTGGGCGGATACCACTCCCTTCCGGGCCACCCCTCACCACCAGCAAGAGTCCCTAGAGAGGATATCTTTTTTCCACCCCCATTATCCAAAGCATCTTCCCCCGGGAGTCATAAAAGATAAAAAGAAGAGTGGAAAAATACAGGCAAAAATAGAGATCCCCAAATATTCTGAAGAGCCAAAAGACAACCACAACGACCCTCCTTGCAAATTCTCACCGGAGAGGCAAGAATGGGGCGACATACTCCACCACCACCGCCGCGCCCCAACAAGGGAAACAAAACCCAGCAGTTACTGCGGGGAGGCGGATGGGGAGAGCGGGGCGGGTTTCCTAAATGCTGGAGACCTAAGCGGACTAACCTGAGGGTTAAGCGACCAAACCGTGGGCTCTGTCCTTGGTGCTGAAAGAGCCGTGCCCTATGTCCGAACTCGCTGTGGTGAAACTGTGGTATTCCAGGCCCTCGGTTCCTTATGTCCGAACTCGCTGTGCTGAAACTGTGGAATTCCAGGCCCTCGGTCCCTTACCATCTCCGCTGAGCCCAAGAGTCTGGGTTGGAATGAGAGATAATTGGAAACTAAATCAAAGCCATGAAGTCCCCAACTCTGTTACTCTTCCTGCCTAACTGGAATGTTCATGAGTGCAGGTATAATATAAGTTGCTGGACAGTGTAAGCTCCATGAGAACAGCGCCTGGCACAAAGTAGGCGATTAATAAACATCCGTTTAATTAATTACTAATAGTTAATTAAACATTTTTAAATTAAGGACGAGCAAGAGCCTTCATTCCTCCCTTCCCCCTACATAAAGGAGAAAGGGAGGGATGTCCTTGCAGCTGGACGGACTCAGCTTTAATTTGAGACACACAGTCTTGTAGGAGATTTCTTTCTCCGGCGAGATTATTTTATTGGCTAAAACGTTAGGGGTGAGCGTTTTGGACACCGGGGTCAGAAGAGGGAGTGGGTGGAAATTTCTCAGTCTGATGCCACAGGTGAAGGTAAACGAATCTTCCTTTCTGGGGAATCTCGGATCTTAGGAGAAGGCGGAGGAGACTGAAGGTGAGCGGGCGTCTTCCTAGTACGGCACACCCCGAGAGGAGCCGGGATTTTTTGCCTCCTCCCGCCGGCCTCCTTGCCCCAGGGCGTCTTGAATGGTCGAGCACTATCACCGGGCTCCCTGATTGGTGCAACCATTTCTTTTAGGGAGGCTCGAGGAAGGGGCGTGGGTGGAATTCCGAGCCTAGTCTCGTAGTAAACCGCGCATTCCAAGCGTGGCAGAGAAGCTGCACCACCGCGCCCGGTTTGAAGGGTTGTTTCCTGCGCGGAGTGGGCACGCCCACCCTGCCCTGAGCTCTGGCGCCCGGTGCTGCGGTTACCCACGCCCGCCGTTCGGGATGCTTTTCCGTCCTTAAAAAAAAAGGAGTGCCCGAGTTAAAAAGTGCCCGAGTTCTTACTGTAAGATGGATGAGAGGGCAACAGTATTTCCTTTAGTATCAAGGGCAACGCGGTTATTTCAAACCTCACAACGAGATCCCTCATACTAATCGAACTCCATCTTCTCAGGGCTGAATCTTCGATCTCCCTTATGGAATATTCAGTGCTTTGTAAGATTTTCGGCATTCCCACTGTGTCGTGGTGAAAGGCAATAAGACATTCAGAGAGAAGGGACGGGACTCCGGTGGGCCAGCAAGGCCGCAGACGTGTCATATATAACCCCTGCCTGCTGCACCGCAACAGGGAAAGGAAAAAAAAAAAAATCACTGTGAAAACGAGTAAAGGAATCACTGGTTACACGGTGTCACCCAGACCCAAAGATCAACTTTGTTTTGCCCTCAAGAAAAAGAAACTGAGGTAGAGGAAAGAGGAGAACATAAATTAGAGACGAGGGTGCCTGAGGGATGGCTTGAAAAGGCCAGAGGATAAACAACCCAGCCAGCGGGTCTAGTTGTTGGCTCTGGCGCACGAGAAAAGAACCGGCCGGCATAGGGCCTCTCGGTCTCTGGCCGCCTGGCGCCATCTGGTGGAAATTTTTCCGTGAACGTCTTTTTACCGTGAGGGGCTTTCCGAACGAGGCAGTTCGTTAAATACGTTTAAATATTGCAAAAGGAGAATCCTTAAAAAGCATGAAATCGAAGCGGGAGTGGAGGGGAGTGGGCCTAGGCAGAGAGGGCCGGTCCGCTCCCCCCACCCCACCCCCAGGACACCTCTATGCTCGGGTTCCCCTTGTGTGTGGAGCGGCACTCGTGCGTGTTATTAACCTTCACATATGATCAATCAGGAGGACTCCTTTCCCCATCACCAAGGGAACCAAAGCTAGGAGGGAGCGCACAGTGGGTTGGAAATCGGACCCTTTTCTCTGCGGAGGCAGTGGGTAGCTGTGCTCAGATGAAGTACTTGGGGAGGCTCCGAGCTGGATTAGGAAACTGAAGTGAAAAGGAGATGGAGTCCTCTAGGGTCTGAGTGTTCCCCCCTCATCTCTGCCTCCTTTGCTTTCACAACAATCCTGGCTCAGTAGAGAGCCAGCAAGGACACGACCCAGAACGCGGTTTCGCTCAAGGAGGCATCGTAGGGTTGTAGAGCTGGAGGAACCGCGGGGAGAGCAATTGAGGCAAAGCCACTGCTCTTGTCTTCTCGAAGATATGGTAGTGGGGGAGAAGAAAGGGAGGGAGAAGCGCTCAGCGAGACAGAATTCTTCATAGAAATTCTCTCTTGCCTCGCCTTACCCGACACTCTGCCTATTTCAAAAAAATAGAGCGTGTTGAGTACGGTCTGGATTACTCATAGGGCTCTTTCTTTCTTTTTCTTTCTTCCTTTCTTTCTTTCTTTCTTTCTTGCTTGCTTTCTTGCTTTTTCTCTTCCTTTTTTTTTTTTTTCCGGGCGCAAACCCGTGATCTGGATTTATAATCGCCCTATAAAGCTCCAGAGGCGGTCAGGCACCTGCAAGGAGCCCCACCGCTTTGCCGAGCTGCCCCCGCAAGCAGCGGCCTCGTGATTCCCCTGCTGAGCCGGTCCCCGCCTCCCCACTCTGCCTCCGCCTCCCCCGAAGCCAAGAAGCCACCTCTTAGGATTGCTCTCTTCTCTTCCTGGAGCTCCCGTGCGGGACGGTGCTAGCGAAACAGAGGCGGCAGCTGGAGGTGACGCCGGGCGGATTACGCCTGTGGCAGAGCCGGGCCGAGCCGGGCGGATTGCTGGGCGCTACACAGAAGAGCGACCGGAGCGCCCGGCTTGCTGTCTCCCAACCTAGGTGGGTAAGCGCGCGGCCGCGCGTACCTTCCCAGTGCCCAGCCGCGACTGTTAGCTGGGTCCTCTTCACCCGCGGTTTCTTGACCAATCCCCACCCCAGTGTCTGCCATCTACCCTCCCGAGCCGAGTGCGTCCCGCCCGCCCCAGTCCTGGCTCTCAGTTCCTGCGCGGCGCAGAGACCTCAGCCTTCGCAATCATCCTATCCCCATCAGCGAGATTCATGCCCCGGGGACGCACGGAGGCTGAGGCTCGCGCAGAAGTGGAGCGAGAGCGATTTTCCCCTCCGCTACCCGGCTGTGAGCGCCGGTCTCACCAATGGGCTCCTGGCCAGCAGCAGACGAAGGCGCGACTCAGAGCGGTAACCTGTTACTTCCCCAGAAGCCCCGGCCTCCCCGCTGCCTGCTCTGCTGTGCGAGTGCGCGCGCGGAGCTAGATGCGGAGTCCTATGCAGGGTGTGGAGACCGTGGCCGGCGGGCGCTACTCTATAGGCTCTTAGATGTACCCAGATTCGCCCGCACTCTCTGTCCCCTGGCCTTCGGAAGCCATCGCACCAGCGCCGAGCGCGGAGCAGGGGCGCCGCGCACCTATCCTTGTTTGCCGCCTCCCGCGCGCTGGGCTCAAGTTCGTTTCCCCGGTGTCGTTCCCCTTTCTTGCCTCTCTCACCCTCTCCGGGTCTGTACAGCGAGAAATCCGGGGACCTCAGAGAGTTGGGTGGAGAGGAAATACAGAAACAAGGATGGAGCCCCGTTCTTGGCTTCGAGATGACTCAAAGCGGGTGGGGCAAGAGGGAGACAAGCGAGGTTCCGACTCGCTGCTTTCTGGCTGTCTGGACTACAAGGTGACTGTATTTCTACCCCAGCCAAGTCCGAGGGAGAACGTAAAGACATGGACCCTTTTTTCCCTCTCACCTTGTCTCACCAAAGTCCCCGGTCTCCGGAGCAGTTAGCCTTCTTCTTTCCAGGGAATCAGCCAGACACAACAAGGGGAACCAGACACCGAACCAGACGTGCCCGCCCCGTGCGCCCTCCTCCCCGCCCCCCCCCACACCCGCCTGCCCGCCCGCCCGCCCGCCGGCTGCTGAGAGCCCAATAGTGCTTGTCGCGGCTGGGCTGGAAAACCGCGCACTGAGCCTCCCTAGCCCTCCTAGCCCAGTTCCCCGCACCCGCGCGACCTGCACTGGCCTTGGGCTCCTCTAGTCTCAGCGCTGCGCTCCAGGTCGCCCCGCCGCGCCGCCAGACTGGAGAGCCGCCCCGGGCTACGTTGCGGGCGCCCGAGTCCCCAGCTCGCGCGCACGTCTCTTCCCCCCCCACCCGCCCCCGTCCCCAGCCCGTCGCACCCCGACCCAGCCCGCTGGCTGCCGTTCCTCTAGCCTCTCTCTCCCGAGCCCGGACTTCAGCGGGAGCGTCCGCGCCCCCGACCGCTCAGTCGCCTCCCGCGCGCCGGACCCCTGAATCCCTCCTCGTACAGCTCTCGCTTCTCTTTGCAGCCTGTTCCTAAGCCCGGCCGGCGGAGGACCCCGGACAGCAGAGGACCGGGGACAACCGAGCAGATGGCGTCTTCGACCCCTTCTTCGTCCGCAACCTCCTCGAACGCGGGAGCGGACCCCAATACTACCAATCTGCGCCCCACAAGTAGGTCCTGCTCCAGTTTCCTATCAAATGGACTGCGGGGAAGATGGGGGCGCTGGGACGTGAGGAGGCTGCGCTGGCGGAAAGGGAAGGGGGAGCGCGGAGATGATGGAGGCTAGAAAGATATGGGGCCCTGACCCAGGTCCCGACCAAAGGTCGTTCGACTGCCAGGGATGCTAGGCGATTCCAGGGCGCTAAGGCAGTGGGAACCACACAGGGTCGGAGCGGCGGCGATCCTTGGAGGCTTCGCTGCGGGAGAAGGACGCGCGGCGAGAGGGTTGTTTTTGTTGTGCTGTGTGTGGTTTCTTTGCTAGGTGGGACGACGGGGGTCAGCGCAAGGGTTGGTGTGAGGAGCTGGGAGTATCAGCGGGAATAGAGAGTTTTCTGTCTTCGGCTTTCGTTGAGCCGAGATCTGACCCCTCCCCCACTCCTTTACCCCTGCGTTGTGCTCGAAGTCTATAATCAGCGGAAATTTCGACGTTAATTGCAGCTTTTAGAAAACTCGGGGTCCCTAATTGCTCCAAATTTGCGTCGAGCTATTGACGAGTGAGGAAGAAGCCAGGGGCGAGAAAGGAGCATAAAATGGTTTGAGATTAAGCCTCGACATTTTAGACAATTAATTACATTTCAGAGACAAAAAAAAAAAAAAAAGCGGGCAGCATCCTGAGTGGCAAGAACTGGGGAACCAGGAGGAGTCCAGAAGGTTTGCCAGGGTGGGAGGAGACAGCAGCCCTCTCTTTTCTCCAGGGCAGGAGACCTGTCAGCAATGAACACCTCTCGAAGAGAGAGGAAGAAAAGGGGAACCAGATAAAAGCGGGTGGGGAGATGTATGCTTCCCCACCCCTAGCTCCGTGCGACTCCTCAACCCATTTCCAGAATCTGGCTTTAATTCGGATTGATTTCCAACATCTTTGTAGAGGCGTGGAGATGAGGGAATTGTTTTCCTTTTTCCGCTTTGGATGGAAATGCGCTTCCTCCAAATCCATGAGCTCCAGATAGTAACGGCCCCAGAATTTCTATATAAAAGGGCTTAGGGATGGCATTGTGGTTAGAAGGAGGGCTCATTGCTTCGCTTTTATAGCACTTTCTATAAGCTTGAGAAAACATCAATTGTTCCCATCAACGAAGGTTGGCGCGGGGGCGTATCGGGTAAGCCCTCTATCCAACACCTAGGTGCTGCCCTTGGCTTCCCGGCTGGAGGCCTTCTCTTAAATTCTTAGGCGGCGTTCCAGTTCCCTTTGCAGCTCCCTCTCCCCGCCCCCCAGGCAAGCTACAATTACCCACACAACAAAGAGGGGCTCAGGAGAGCCGCCAGCCTTGGTGGCGCGAGAGCCGGGCACTGGCTACCAGAGCTGGTCGGAACAAGCCAAGAGAAACGGGAGCCCTGCGCGCCTTTGTCTGTTGCTCTGGCCCTGATGGATTTCTTTTCCAGTTCTCTCCACATTTCCTGCCCCTGTCTTTGCTGTCTGGCAGGGGTGGGCAGCCGTTGTGTTCACCCACCCTCGAGTCCTGCACCCCTACTGCGCCCCTACTTCCCAGAGGCAGCCAGCAGCGGAGCCCATGTGCCCAACCGCGAGTCCCAGACCCAGCAGAGGAGCTGACCCAAGTTCGCTCTTGGCTGGGCGCGCCCGGAATTCGCCAGGGCGGAGGGAAGATAGCCGAGAACTGGGCCCAGGAAGAGCCTGCAGCACCTGTCCTGAGAACGCCGCCGCCGGCCCCGACAGCCCAGCCGCCGTGAGCATTCTCGGCTGTGTGCGCACGCCTGGCTCTCCACCCATCCTGGCCCTCCCTTGCAGACACATCCTCGCCCGCCCAGCTGGCTCTGCTTCTCTGCCCCGCCGGGGCCTCCTGGGAGGTGGCGTTGCTCAATTCGCACAACCTTACTCGACCTTTGGCTCCGGCGACGCCTCCTCCTTGTTCTCAGCCACTCGGTCTTCCCTACTCTGGCTACGTCAAAGGATCTCTCTCACTTCCTCTTCCCATGTCTCTTTCCCTTTCTTTCACTGCAATCCCCAACTCTAAAAGGCAGTGCCATGGGTCTGGACTCGAACGCCACAGCTGAGTGACCTTGGAAAACTCTCCTAGCCTCTCTGAGCTTCAGTGTTTTTATTTGTAGCAAGTCTTAGATTAACACTCCTCTTGCTTCATAGGGTTATGAGGATTAGGTGAGATGGCATTTAAAATGAAAGCACTCTATCGGATGAAAATAGCTCTTTACCTGCCAGGCATTTTTATTAGGGTTTAGCTTTTGCACCAATTTACTACTGTCTGTTGCAGGAACTCCATCTGTGACACGCTCTCTCATTGACGTCGGGCTAGTTCTTCTCCCCGCTGGGGCTCTGTTGTGCCTCGGGTTTAATGGATGTCACTCTCCTTATCGCAGCAAACACTCGCGCCCGGCTGAAGGCACAGGCCCGGATGGGGTGGGGGATGGGAGTGATTGGAGGCGCCTTGCTATGAGGAATCCGAGAGGAATTTCAGGCTAGGCCCACTACACCGGCTCGCATGCAGGCTTTGCAGGCACCCCCGTGCTTCTGGCTGGAAGTTGAACCCGAGGGCAGGATAGACACTGAGGAGTTTGAGAACACGGCAGCGCCTGAATCCGCGATTCAGACCTGGAGAAAAAGTGTCTGATTCCCTTCGCCTTCGCGTGCTCCAGATGCGAGACGTCCGAGGGAAGGGTTAATGAGGGGCAGGTTGGGAAGAGGGGGCAGGGGGTGAGACCCAAGGCGCACTATTGTCTTGCCGACTCCCCAGTCCCACTGAAGAGCGGCCATGCCAGCCCGACCATTTAGTCAAATACTATTTTTCACCCAATTAATTCTTGAACTCTTCCGCGACCCCATTTCATGCCAGTTTATTTTAAGCTGCCACTCGGCTGGAGACCCGCCAAGAAATTATGAGACGTGTTGGTCCCAGATGTCTCTGTGTTCCCTTTCCCAGCCGCTGTGGTCGCCCTTCGAGTCTGCTGGGCGGAGACCAAGGGACAGGGCCTGCGGGTGTGTGTTGGGCAACTCGAGGAGCCGGGCCTGGCCCTTTGCACCTGCGGTCAGCCCTGTCCCACTCCGACCCCGCCTTGGCGGCTACCCCATCGTGGTCGCTGGGAGGCCGGCGGGGCGCTGAGTGCGTGGCCTCTCAGAGACACTGTTCTGTACCTGAGGTCGCAGCAGGAAGGGACTGTGGTGGGGTCTCGGGGGGCACGAGTCTCCCCGTCGGCCCAAAGATCTGGCTCTTAGCTCCTTTCAGGAAAGAGCTTTTTAGTGAGGCGCACTGGCGAAGACCTGCCCCTACCCTCCCCAGACAGACAACCTTTGCCCTCGACCGGGTGCCGGGCTGTCCGAGCCTCACTGATCGCACGTCTCTTGGTTTCTAGCGTATGACACCTGGTGCGGAGTGGCCCATGGATGCACCAGAAAACTGGGGCTGAAGATCTGTGGTAAGTGAAAGGGCCGGCTGGGGCCCCAAAGGGGCTGCGAGGCGAGCGGGCTTTGCGGGTTTGGGAGAGTGGGACGTAAGTGGAAGGGAATCCTGGCTCTTGGGTCTGTTTTCTAGTGTCTACAGCCCCTACGCCCGGCAGACGCTCCTCTACTGGCCTTGACCTTCCTCTGCCCTCTCCTGACGTGCCCCCGAGGGACCTTTTCCGATGGGGGGCACTGGGCTACTTGAGACCTCGGGGCTCCCCTAGCTGGGCGCGAGCACAGCGCCCCCGCGCTACAGCCCCGCTCATGTTGCCCGGCGCTTTGGCTGTTCTGACCCATGCGCTCTGCCTACGCGACGCGAAGGCGGCATAAAAAGGTCCGGGTTTACTGGAGAGCAGGCCCAAGGCGAGACATCCGCCTTACACGGTAGCTGTCACGTCGTATTCCTTCCCTCTCCACCATCGGGCGTTGAAAGTGGCTTCCTCGGCTGGATATTTTTGCCCGAGATGTCAAAACGGATTCAGATTTCGTTCTTTGAGGCCTTGGAGGCCAAGAGAAAGGATTGCCTGCAGCCCTCGGTGGCCTGCCTGGAGGAGGTGCGGGCGGTGCAAGCTAGAGGGTTTGCGGAGCTTGCCCTTGAAGGAGAGGAGGGAAGGGAAAGGGGGCAGAGGGGGCGTGGGGCCGCAAGACGGAAAGGGGGTATCGGGCACGATTTGCTAGAGAGGAAGGAAAATAGATCTGGGAGCTGGACGGGAGAAAGAACTGCTCTCCGGAGACGTAAGGATCTAAGATGAAAACGCCCAAGGGGTTTTTTGGTTTTTTGTTTATTTTTAAGGAAAAAAGGAGATTTGTTCGAAGGGACACAGCTGAGTGGCTCCGGCTGAACAATGAGAACTTGCTTTCCTTGCTACATTTCACCGTCTAGAATTTCTAGCCTTATCGGGCCAGAAAATACGGACGTCCCCGGTCAGGGGGTGGAGAGGCGGGGTAAGATTAACGAGGGGCTTATTAAAAGGCCATCCGTCAGCTGCTGCGCGCTGGAGATAGTGGCGGCGCAGGCGTAGGCACGCCCGCCCAGCCCCGGGAGCGCCCGAGAGTGGGCCGGCGAGCCGGTGGTCTCCGGGTCTGATCTTCGCAGCTGCCCTGCATCCCGGGGCCCCAGGGAGGCGAGAGTTTGTGGCCGGAGCGAGAGGAGTTACTTAGCAGCTTTTGGGAGTCACCCTCCCTTACCCGCCTTGCGGCGCGGCGCCCTCCCAGCGTTTCTGGGGCTCTGTCCCCTTGATCCCAGAAGCAGCTTTACGGTGAGGAAGGGTTGCTCGACTCCAGGACCTAGCCGTTTTGCAGGGAAGGCCCAGCCCTGCGGCGGGGAGGCCCCGGGGTTTGGCCCTCTCCCCAGCACGCGAGGCCCGCGGGGCGAGGCCTGGGCCGCGTCCCCGCGCGGGGGCAGCTGGCGGCAGCCGAGCTTTGTTCTATAAATAGCCCCCTTCTCCCCGCCGCCATTCCCGGCTTAATGGCCCGTTTCGCGCCAGGTCCCTTCGGCGGCCGCGGCGCTCGGCTTCAGCAGCCGTCATTGTCATGCAGCCGGGCAAGCAGAACTGAGCGAGCCCTGGGCGCCCGCCACGGTCGAGGACAGGGTGGGGGGAGGCTTGGGGTGAGGGCTGCTTTCCTCGCGGTCCTAGGCCTGCCTAGCCAGCGGCCTTCATCCTTCCCCATCCCCGCTTCCCGGCCTCGGCCCTGGGCGGTGCCCCCTGCTGCCCCGACTGCAGACCCTCAGGGTCTGGGGAGAAGAGAAGGTCTAAACGCCGCTCCGGGGACACACCCGAAGTGACCCGAAAAGGTAAAGGGGCAGGAGCATCCCTGGGTCCGGGAATAGATGTCCAGGCACAGGGGTAGGGGAATTGGGGAATAGAGGTTTGCATCAGCTTCCCCTGAGGGCGAGCTCTTGGGCATTTGGGGGCTACCATCCTCAGGGAGTTTCTTCTCTGTTTTTACCCACCTCCCCAACATTAATTTCAGGAAAGTTGAAACCCCTGTGACAGGAGAGGGCTGGTAGTGTGTTGAGGGGAAATTGCCTTCTGCTAATACACATGCTTTGGGGGCCACAGGTTAGGAGGATTTACAATAGGTTTGATTCTGTAAGGAAACAAAACAACAGGAGGATTTGTTTTCCATACTTTGCGCCAACTCTGGCTTTCCATTTTAGTCTAGTTACCGGAGGCAAAGTGCAGTCTTTGGTTTTGACTTGAAACCACAGACCCCTCCTCTCCTCCACACACAGATTCCCCCACTCCCTTCATCCCAGACCTTCAGGGGCTTGAAAGGTGCCCTCTTGACCTGACACTCTCCAGGTTGGTTTGACCTTTCACCTTAAGAGAGTTGAGGAACTAATGGTCAGCTTCTCACTTCCAGATCCATTGCCCTGGGGGACCCATCCATTGCCCTTGCCAAGGTTCCACCCCACTCCCTCTCCTACCCCCTCTCCTGGATCCCCACCACCACCAGGAAGACAAAGCTGCAAGGAAGGCCCCTGGTCTCACCAGTGGAACCCTTAGCTCCGGAGGATAAATCCCATGGGAAAGCAGTCAGCCAGAAGAAACCCAGGGTCTTGCCAAGAGGTAGAGAGCCGGGTGGCTACAGGCATGATAGCATGACCTAAATTGAAGGAGATGCAGGGAGCCCTAAGTTCTGGCTCTGGCTCTGCTAACTTCCTAGTGTGTTCTTGGGCCTCAATCACTTCTGTATTCAGAGGTCCCAGACTGGCTGCCAGTTTCAGCCCCTGAGCTGTTTTATTTAGCCCATGCAGTGTGTGTGTTTGTGTGTGTGTTTAATTTTGTGTCAGTCACCAACTTTTAAACATACATTTCAAGTATTCTGTATTTATTGTGGCTTCTCTTGAAATTAAAAGAAAAAGTTTGAGGTGGGGGAGAGATCTGGCAGGGTACTTATAGCCCAGAAAAATCAGGAAAAGAGCCCCTTCCTCTAGGGAGATGCAACTCCATGCTACAGCTTGGTGAGAGACAGCAAGGGGGTTGGGCTTCAGGCCTCACTTGCCCCCTTGGCCAGGTGCCCTTATGCCAGGCTCAGTTTGAAAGCCCACTTGGAAACAACCAGCTTGAACCAGGTGCTCTAGTTCTTCACACCTCCCCCCCTCGAGGAGCTGATTAGGCCTTTGAGTTTGGGGGCAGCTGTGAATACCAGCAGCAGGACCGCCCCTCGGCTCACAGGTGGAAGCTAGCCAGGGTGCTACTACCGGGCCGAGGCTTACCGCAGCTTCGGCTCCCCTCCACTTGCCTCTGTGCCTCTTAAGAATGTTCAGCTAAGTTACCGTAAACTAGGTCCTTATAGCTGAGGTACAGAGCAAAAGGGAGTACAGTCTGCTTTAGTCTCAGGGACCTCTGCTTCCAGGACCCCTTGCTAGCCAGGGAGGTCATCAAAGCACTGACCTCAATGTCATCCACCACCTCATTATCCTTGGAGAAGCATACGAACTTCCAGAGCCTCTCAGAGCCCAGAGAGACCCGGGTCCTTGACCTTATTTTTTTGTGTGTTTTTTTTTTTTTTGCGGTACGCGGGCCTCTCACTGTCGTGGCCTCTCCCATTGCGGAGCACAGGCTCTGGACGTGCAGGCTCAGCGGCCATGGCTCACGGGCCCAGCCGCTCCGCCGCATGTGGGATCTTCCCGGACTGGGGCACGAACCCGTGTCCCCTGCATTGGCAGGCGGACTCTCAACCACTGTGCCACCAGGGAAGCCCCTTGACCTTATTTTTGAGGCTCCCAGTATTTTAGAAAACAAATACCTTCCAAAAAAGTGATATTCCAAAAACAATATCCATTAAGTGTTTATATTAGCAAATTAATGGGTTTTAACACAAATTATAATGCAATATAAGTGTGCTTTGCATAGGATAATTATAAGATGTATAGAAAACACTAATTCCTTGTGCACTCCAGGAAGTGTGGTCCAGGAATGGGATGCAGGTTTAAAGTGTCGTAATTGTCATCTTTCATTCCTATCAGGACACCTCTGGGAATGCCTGTGAGAAGAACTCCTTTGGAGATAATATCCAAAGCCCAAATGCAGGTCCTAGGTCCTTTCCCACCTAGGAAAGGAGTTGCTAAGGGGTTTCAAGGCAGAGACTTTCCCAGGGTGTGAGTCAGAACCAACCAGAGGTCAGAGACCTAAAGAGCAGGAGTTCAGCTAGGCAGGACCTCACCTCCATTAGGGCACGTGGACTTGGTCTTTTCAGCCTGCCTGAAACAAATTCCACTGCTGCCTGTTTGGGTGTAGGGGGGGCAGTCTCACTCAGGAGCCAGGTGATACTGCATCCCTCTGGCAAATGAGTGCTAGCTTCTCATTTTGGACTCCGGGGATTTGGAGGAGGAATTCAGAAAGTAGGAGCAGAGGTGAAGGGGAGGATGCACCCCCCCCATCTTTATATCCAAGTGTGGAGCTCTATCATAGTGTATTTCTCCCCTTCTGATGTCCTTTAGAGCTTTAGTGATAAGTTTTAAAGGTGCTGGGAACAATGAAAGGCCTCTGCCTTCCTATTCTTCCCTCCAAAAATAGACCCTGCTTCTGTGTGTGGGAGGATTCTAATCATTGCAACTTTCCCCCTGCATCCCTCGTTCCTTCACCCCTCACCACTGAATTGCAGTCCTGGGGAAGTAAAGCTGAATTCCTCAGATTAACTTGCCTCTCGTGGAACCTCCGGGGACTTTCCTCCAAGCCTGCCTTGTGACGTATGTGACTCCCCAAGGATCTTGGTATATACAAATACAGCTTTGGGGTCACCAAGAAGCTTAGAACTTTCTTCCTCTTTTCAGGGTGTTGCATTGCAGACTAAGATTGAGGCTGAATTGGAGAAGATGCTGAGGGAAGGAGTGGGTCTGCAGGTCCCGAGCCCCAGAAGGGACAGGTGGAGGTGCTGAGAGAGGAAGTGTGCTCCTGGTTGGCAGAGCCTCAGCCCTTTCAGCTCAGCCTGCTTCTGGGTTTTTGCCACTGGTAGTGTTTGCACTGCTCGCCTCAGGCAGGAGAGATCTCCACTCCTTCTGAGGGGCAGGGGGGAAGTGCTTTGACTCCCACCCTGGGCTCAGAGTTCATCTCTGTGGAGTTCTTGGATGGCTGTCTAGCTTTATTACATTGTCGCTCACCACCTGCCAGTCTGCAAGCTCCTGGAGAAGAGGGGATCTGTCTCCTTTATCTTTATCTGTCCCTGGTCCTAAATGCTTAGTAAAGTCCTTTTCCACAATAGGTGCTCAATAAGTATTTATGGAATTAAATGTCACCACACATAAAATTTTAGGCTTTCTTGTCTCTTTCTCCAATACCTTTATTTAAGGAGAGGGGGTGGTACAGGGAAAGCTGCCCTTCAGTTTTGGGTCAGAAAAATTAAACTTACGTTCAACCCTGGTAGCATTTACCTGGTGTCCAAGGAAAGCATCTTCCCCAATCCTCAGTGCTAGTCCTCACCCCCTCCTCCCTCTGGTTGCACAGCCCATAAACCCAGAGCTGGCAGCATCCTCTCTGTTTGTGTCCCTTCCCTTAAAACCCCATCCTGGGGCTGATTACTGGAGTGGAAGCTGTCCAATTGACTTAATTCTGCGTTCACTGTCATGTTCAGAGAGGAGAATGGGCTTCACTTACTGCTTTTCTCTCTTGCATGACTGGGTCTGTGCCACTGATGACACTTGGCGCTGCCCCCTCCCCGCCTGGAGGCGAGCAGTGCCAGAGCCCTTCCACAGAAAACAGACACTCGGCTTCTATTCAGGAAAAGTGAGAGCCCTGCTTGGAGAGTCGACCTGGGCCAGCAGCTGACCCTCCGAGGCTGGGAGTTTGGTGCCCTTCCTCTGACCCAGCTTCTTGTGCTACAGGCTTCTTGCAAAGGACCAACAGCCTGGAAGAGAAGAGCAGGCTTGTGAGCGCCTTCAAGGAGAGGCAGTCCTCCAAGAATCTGCTTTCCTGTGAAAACAGCGACAGAGATGGCCGCTTCCAGCGCACAGAGACCGACTTCTCCAACCTGTTTGCTCGAGGTAATCCCCACCCCCAGCCCTAGTGCTATCCAGTGGGTTGCTTATTGGAGTTTCTTTTTCCTGAAATCTTGCTTCTTTTACAAAAAAAGGTCATTATGCTCTCTGAACCATCATGAAACTGCTTTCCCAACATTTGAATATAATATACTCCCTCCTTCCCTATTGCCCAGGTCTCCATCATTTGAAAGCTGGATGAGGGAAATCAGTAAAACAGCCAACTCTAAAGATACTTGCAGGGACAAATACACAGTCATAGAATCTCAGAATCCAAAGAAATCTTTCATATAAGAAAATCCAGCTATTCCCTCTGTAGCATTTATCCTCCAAGGTTGGTGCCCACAACAACAAAATCACCCTGTGGGAAGCTGTGAAGCTGGGCCTCATGACCAAGTGCTGTCCTGAAGGTCATTTTCCTTTTGAAGATCTTTCACTCATTACCGCTGCCCCTACAACAATGGTCTCAGGAGGTGCTTTCCCAACCAGCTCAAAGGTAAACCCACCCCCCTCCCCCTTCCGTGAACTCCCCACAAGCCATGGAGGCCAAACCAGAACAGTAAACAAGATTCACTAAACCTTGGAGAGATAATCAAAATAATAGACACAGAGCATCATATACAGCCAGTCTGTTCTTTTTTTTTTTTTTTTGTGGTATGCAGGCCTCCCTCTGCTGTGGCCTCTCCCGTTGCGGAGCACAGGCTCCGGACGCGCAGGCTCAGCGGCCATGGCTCACGGGCCCAGCCGCTCCGCGGCACGCGGGATCCTCCCGGACCGGGGCGCGAACCCGGTTCCCCTGCATCGGCAGGCGGACGCGCAACCACTGCGCCACCAGGGAAGCCCCATCCAGTCTGTTCTTGAGCTATGGCTGACAACTTCAGTTGGGGCCCCCTACAGCTTTCCCCCCTGGCTACCCCCCAGCCTGACTCTACCTAACAGAGGCCAGAACCCAGAGTCACCTTCTGGCATCCCAGAGGCCAAGCCCTAAAAGGTAAGGTTAAGAGAGGGGCAGGAGTTCCCTCTCCCACCTTCCTGAGCCCCACTTTCCAATTCTAGTTTTCTAAGGACAACATAAAGAACCATCCTCTTCGGTGTGACCTCAGCCTCTACCCACAGAAGCCTCACCCACCACCAGCAACAGATCAAGCACATCATAACACCAAACCGAAAGCCCAGTATCTGAGCCAGATGTACAGAGACACACCTGGTACTAGGGGAGCAAGACAGATCCCCGTCCATCACACGCCTGGCAGGTGCCCAAATGGATAACTGCAGGGGCAGGCTGCTCGTGGCTTCTCAAAGCGTTTCATTTATGAGCAGCCTAACTATTAGAAACTCTGTGAACCCCCAGAGAATATATGCAGCGCTTCTGTGTATACGCCGATGTACATTGTTCTGGGGAGATGGTACGTCAGATTCTCAATGCATGCATATCCTGGAAGAAAATCAGTTCTATAAAGATACGGGGGGCTTCCCTCGTGGCGCAGTGGTTGAGAATCTGCCTGCCGATGCAGGGGACACGGGTTCGCGCCCCGGTCTGGGAAGATCCCACATGCTGCGGAGCGGCTGGGCCCGTGA
>NC_041215.1:76419986-76434290 GCF_002837175.3 Physeter macrocephalus
GCACCCCAACGGGGGGGGCCACAACAGTGAGAGGCCCGCGTACCACAAAAAAAAAAAAAAAAAAAAAAAAAAAAAAGATACGGATATTAGGGATTTCTAAGCTGACTGAGGAAATCCAGATACGAGTCAGGTGATAACCACTCATGGGCTTCCCCCCACCAGATCTGCTTCCGGCTAAGAACGGGGAGGAGCAAACTGTGCAGTTCCTGCTGGAGGTGGTAGACATACTCCTCAACTACGTCCGCAAGACATTCGATCGCTCCACCAAGGTGCTGGACTTCCACCACCCCCACCAGCTGCTGGAAGGCATGGAGGGCTTCAATCTGGAACTCTCTGACCACCCTGAGTCCCTGGAGCAGATCCTGGTTGACTGCAGAGACACCCTGAAATATGGCGTCCGCACAGGTAAGGGTGAGAGCCAGGTGGACACACAGTGGCAACCTTGCCCTGCATCAGACCTTTGCCAGTTGCCAGGATGTCAAAGTCATGTTGAAGGAGAAACACAAACCCGGGTGAAGGAAGGCAGCAAAGTGCTCCGTGACCTCAGAACCACCAGATGCAGTGACAAAAATCCCATCATTATTTATTGTTTTAAAAATAGATTTAAAAGATACAGATACATGGTGCTGTGTCAAGTTCTGTATAGAGTTTTAATTCTTGGTTTGAGGCTATTCACCACCTAAAGAGAGCAGAAAGATCCATTCTCTACTTCTTTTCTTGCTTCCATTTTCACGCCTACTTCATTCTGATAAATCCGACCCTTGCCTGTCCCTGAAACTGGGGAGAATTGGGCCCATTTCCTTTTCTTTCTGTACTAGTTTCCTAGGGCTGCCACAACAGATTACCACAAACTGGGTGACTTAAGACAACAGAAATTTATTATCTCACAGTTCTGGAGGCTAAAAGTTCAAAATCAAGGTGTCTGCAGGGCCATGCTCTCTCTGAAGACTCTTGGGAATGAGCCATCCTTGCCTCTTCCAGCTTCTGATGGTTGTGGGAATTCCTTGGCATTCCTTGGCTTGTAGATGCATCCCTCCAATCTTTGCCTTCATCTTCACATGACATTTTCCAAGAGTCTGTGTCCAGGTTTCTCTCTTCTTTGGATTAGTGCCTACCCTAATCCAGTATGGCCTCATCTTAACTTGTTTACATCCACAAAGACCCTATTTCCAAATAAAGTCACAGGAATCAGGGGTTAACACTTGAAAATATCTCTTACAGGACACAATTCAACCCACCACACCCTCTATTTGCTAGGCCCAAAAGCCACACACTTACACACCCTTTGCCTTCTACTCCATCCTCTGGAGTTCAGGTATACTGAGGCGCCAAATCCTATCTCCAACAGGGAGCCCTGGAGGACACCCTCTTGCCTCCTTTCCATGTTATAGGAACTCTCTCTACTCAGCAATCCTGGCCAAGTGGTTACTCTCCAGTTGCCTCAAGTTCAAGGACTTTTGGGATCTCTGTCTGGCTCTTTCTAAGCCTAGGAATCAAGCAGTGGTTTCTTCTCCCTACCGTCTTTCCCCACTGCAGCCCGGCTCTCCTGAGCTCTTGGGCAGACTGATGTACAGGAATTGGCAGTCCATAGCATGGTTGTCCCCACAGAGGAGCCCCTGAGGCCATCACTGGTAGCCTCTTGTTCTTTTTCCTTTCTCTCTCTCTCCTTTATTATCCTGCTCACTCTTCCTAGTCATTTGAAGATATGACTGGGGAGGGTGTCGTAATAGGACTGAGTAAGGCTGTTGGATGTCAGAAACAAGGTTTATAATGAAATAATGAGGCTGGCCAAAGAGGCATTTTTAAATAATGAATCCCAAACAGCTTTTGAAGTCTGCCAACACCACTGGTATAGGTGTAGCTTCCTTGAATAACTGCAAGATGGACAAGACTCAATTATATTACAAAGTCTGTGTTTGATTTTTAAAGAAAAGCATGCTCATCAATTTAGTTACATCTCACCTTAGTCTGATGGCTAATCTGTTCCTGGTGGAGATCAAGGTGTTATTTGGCTAGGAAAAAAAACAGAATTCTCCGTGTATGTTTTAGCTTGACTAGCTTTGGTCCACTATTTTTATTTTGTCAGTTCACGCCACAAACACTTTATCAGAGAGATGAGACCACATACGTTTATCATGAAAGCTCAGAATAGTGTTGCCCCTCAAAGAAAAATACATGGATTTGTCATAATAGCAACTCATATCACCTACAAAACTGAAGTATCACGTGGTCAGAGAAGCATGGACTCTTACTGGAGTCGAGTGTGTGAATCCAATTAGATACTTAGCCTGGAGCCATTCATCCCTGTTCTTCAGAGCAGCTTCTAGAAGCAGATATTTGCATTTGTAGAGTTCATAGTCTTGAGGCAATGTGAAACCTGCATCACAGGGTGTTGACCCTGGCAAAGTGTACTGTTGCTTTCATGGGAAAACACATTTCCTAGTTGCTGGTCTGTAGTTTAGATGTAGTTACTGGAGCAATAGAATAAACCCACAGGTATTCTGCAATGGAAGTGGAAGATATTTTTTAAGAGTATTAATGCACAGCCAGAATAATGAATAGGGTTTTAGAATGAAAACATACTGATCTGGGAAGCGTCTGTGGAGGGATGATGATGGCCTTTGGAAATTTCCCTACAGATTAACAAAGACTTCTGAAAAAGGAACCAATGTATATACATTCTCCAAGAACTGAGAGAAACGCTAGTCAGCCCTCAGTCACAGTACACATGCTGACTTCCTTAGTTTTCCTTTTTTGAACTTTTTATTATGGAAATTTTAAACTTATACAAAAATAAAAAAGTGTAATGAACGCTGTATACCCAACACCCAGCTTCAGCTATTAGCAGCTCTTGCCAGTGTTGTTTCACCTGACACCCCACCCACTCCCTTCTCTTTTATACTATATGGAAGCAAATCTCCAGCATAATATTATTTCATTCATAAATATTTTTTACCGTCAAGGACTCAAAAAAACCACATTATCATTGGTACATCCAAAAAAAATTTATAATTTTTTAATATCACGTATTCAGTCAGTGTTCAAATTTCCAATTGTCTCATGTATGTCATAAATGTTTTATTTTGTTACAGTTTGAGTCAAGATCCATAAAAGTCCCCCACATTGCAATTGCTTAATATGTCTCTTAATCAATAGATTTCTTCCTCCATCTCTTTTTTTTTTGAAGCTTATTTGTTCAAAAATTTTACTTTAAAAAATTACTCTTTCTTTCTCTCCAACCTGACTCTAAGCCGTGTGCTGCTCAATACCACGTCTATGATCGGTTAGTATTTTTGTTGACTATAGACAGTTGAAATTGAAATTTAAACTAGGTCATTTTGTTGCTTGATAGAAATTCTGGTATGAGATTTTGGGGACATTAAGCTATAGCCATAAGAGGAAAGTAAGGTTTGGGGGGACTTTGTGTCCTTTTATATTTTAATAGACCATGAGATACTGTTTCGCTTTTGTTTGAGGGTATTTGTGTCAGTCTGTCTGTCTGTCCGTGTCCATCTTTTGTCTCTGCTACGCTCCGCGGCATGTGGGATCCTCCCAGACCGGGGCGCGAACCCAGTTCCCCTGCATCGGCAGGCGGACGCGCAACCGCTGCGCCACCAGGGAAGCCCTGTTTCGCTTTTGTTTGAGGGTATTTGTGTCAGTCTGTCTGTCTGTCCGTGTCCATCTTTTGTCTCTGCTATGCGATGTGATTTTGATACATTGTCAAATGGTGTGATTGCATTTAATTATTCAATCTTGTCTTGAAATGTTTGTTGTTAAAAGTTTTCAAATGGGTATTGTGTGTGTGTGCGTATATATATATACACACACGTGTATGTGTATATATATGTACATACGTATTTATATTTAAATGGACTTCAACAAAATTAGTTATGTTGTAGGAGATCTCGTAGATTTTGTTGACACTGAGCCAAGTAGAGCAAAATGGACCAGTTTAAGCTATTTCGAGTAATCTACATGAATGTCTGGAATCTGGCCTTGAATTTACACTAAGCTTACTGTTTATGCTTCTTTTATTCTTTCTAAAGATCAGTATTATTTTTCGAGGACTCTTGAGGTGCAGGGATCTGTATATTCTGCTATAAGAAGTCCTAGTCTAGATGTTCTGAATGAGTCCTCATCACAAGGAGGGAAGGATAGACTTCCTCAGAGAGGGGACTTAGACCAGGAACATTCCAACATTAGCTCTCTGACAGTTATTTCAGAGGCAAAAGCAATTTCCGCTGGAAACACAGCAGTCAGCACATCTTTCTAACACCAGTTCTCTGTCACACACCCCTAGATAATCTATTGCATTGACGCCTTCGTGACAGCCAAGCCAAGCCTGCTGTATGGGGTTGAGTTTTTCTGTGAATGCCAAGTTGGCCAAAATTTGGCAATAATCCTGAATTTGCTGAGAACAAAGCCTGATAAAGCATAGAGTAGGTTGAAAAGGACTTTTGAGTTACATAATAATAAAAATTATTCTATCAACAACTCAATGAGTGAATGAGGCTGTGTCTGCCCCTGTTTCACAGAGCAGATGCCAGGCCATCTCAGCAATACATCTAGTTTAACAGTCACCTGACTATATGTGGGCAAAACACACCAATGCTTGACATCGTATTTGACTGACATAGAGGCCCAGAGAGTGATGGCATTCCTCGGCATCAGCCTCAGAGCTGGCACTTACCCTGGGCTTGGTTCGATTCACAGAGTCACTGACCCCTTATGAGGCCTGCAGCCTCTCCTCCTCCATCAGCATACCTTGATTTGGGGAATAAAAGCTTGAGGTGTTAAATTAAAAATTGAAATATTTATGGAGAAAAACAGGACCACCACATCCGGATTTGTATTTTACAAAATACAACAGAGGAGCTCATCTGGAAATCAACGATACTGGACAGATTATTTGTTTTATGACATTGGATTTTTTTTAATTTAAAAGCATTATGCTTTAGAAACATGTAAGTTTGGGAGACATCTTCAGTGTTAAAGGTTGGTATAGGGTGGGTCAACGTGCCCTTCCTTCAGTATTCTTGGGCAGCCCTATTAGACCATTGGGATAGAGGTCCCATCACTGTGGCCTAGTGGAGTGGATCTTTCGATTTGAAGACAGCTTGAAAAATCTAGATTTGCCTTGATGCTTGTCTGTTACTTACCTCTTTAGGTCATCCTCGATTTTTCAACCAGCTCTCCACTGGATTGGATATCATTGGTTTAGCTGGCGAATGGCTGACATCAACTGCCAATACCAATATGTAAGTCCCACATATTATTTCCATGTAAGCAAACATGATGTCTGAGTATGGCTTGTTGTATTAAAAGTCCAATTCCAATGGTTCTATAATAATTTTATTATAGTTTGGCCTAGTCATCTTTTCTCTTAAAATCTTTTAGGTTTATCACAGTTCTGAGTTAATGGTAGATACTTGATAAACTATTTTTAAATTGAATAATGCAGTTTAATAAGAGCATGGTCATAAGAAGTAATAACTCTAGCTTTCAAAGTTTAGTGTGAAACTTCATGTTAAAAGACTCCATATTTCTTAATGATATATTTAAAGAGATCATGTTCTGGGGTATAATCTTGGTCCATTTTCCCATCCAAGCATATTGCTCCGTATCATTTAGGTCATATTTTCTTCACAATTAAAGGGACCAAAAGCCACAAACCAATTTGATCAGCCTATTGTTCAACTAAAAATTCTAAAACAATTCATGCAGTGATATTCCTTTGAAAGGAATTATATATCCCTTTCAAAATAACTGTTTTTCTGAATGTGAAATTTTTTTCATACTTGAGTAGGCAAAGCCTTTGTTTGTTTCTAAGTTCTTGTAAATTTATTTGAAACTGTCTCTAAGGTCCTGGCGGTAGGAGGGTTGTGTGTGCAAGTAATACCTGGGTAGTCTTCTGGTAATCACCCCACAGTTTCTTCTATACACACGTGCCATCTTTGGAGACAAGGACAGGTTACAAGTTGATGGAGGGGCATCATAGCCTACTAAGTACTGTCTTTTCTTTCAACGCTAAGATAATGTTTTACCACTCTTCTATGTATCCAGACAGTGGTACCACATTCTATGAAAGTATCCAGAGGGAAATAATAAAACAAGGTTATCGCAATAAGTTAAAAATAACTACATAAGAATTATATGGGTTTTAGTCACTGTGCAAATATTTGGAAAATAACCGTACACTTTTTAGTTCATGGTAAAGTAGATTTGAAAAATGAATTTAGGTGAAAGGGTGGTATTATTTAAAATGAGAAATTCCATTTGACATCAAGATAGAATGTAAGTTATTAAAGTTCAAGGTATTCTATTTTTCTTAAACTACTACCAGCCACAGAACCTGAAAGGGCATTTTAAACTTATATATTGATTTGTGTGTGTTCCAAAGCTGTTTAATGCTGTGACTCAAAATACTTAACTACATTCAGAAAGGTTTCTATTAATTAAGGCCTCCTGCTTTGTTTGCTAATTTAAAACAACAACAACATTTAAAAAGCAAATGTGACAAGTGAAACCATTAGTGCTAAAAGGCATAAAAGATTAAATTGATGGAAAAGTCAAATGGTTTTCCTGCTCCCTACTTGCAAGTCAAGGTTAACTTCACAGAATGTTCATGTTGGATCACTGAGGCTCTGAAGGGCTAAGAGGAATTCAGGTCAAAGATACAATCACCTGTATGATCTCCTCAACAAAAAACTCCCCTTTGCAGTCTTTATGTTTATGGTTTGTGAGATAAAAATATATTAGCAAGCACAGACATCATAATATATTAATTATAACTTGAAAAAAGACAGTAATGTTCAACTGAAACATCTCACACTAAGGAATGATTTTAATTAGAAAGTACGGCTTTAAAAAAAAAAGTATTTAGAAAATAAATGAGAAAAATAGAGTAAAACGTACATACCCATTAAGGCCCAAGTACCCTTATTAATATAGGCACCAAATTCACCCAGTGACTTTAAGTATGTATTCTGTAGGCCTCTCAGCTGTGATTTCCTAATAGATATAGCTCAGTCTCAAGGTAAATAAAAGGAATTCACCCCGTTGAACCATTTATGACCACATAGTCTCCTAAAAGACTTTTCTTTAACCAGGGAAATCTCACAAATTCTCCTTTTTTTTTTCTTCTTTGTATGTGTTCATAAAATGAAAGTCCCTTACTCTTCCCTTACCTCAGCTCAGCCATGAAACGCTATAATATTGTCCAACCATCTGAGGTCAAGGCCATTCCAACTAAATGGCACATAGTAATTGCAGCTGTACTGAACAGTGGATATTTATAAAATATGATCCGATTCCAACAGATCGATAGCAAAGGTTATTTAAAATACTGAAATAGTTTCTGTCAGTTCTAGAGACAAGGCATTGTCTGAAGAAGTAATAACTATTATCTAGAAATTGTTCTAAGCCAGTTCCCCTGGAAGATCATGAAATGTGGCAGCACTGTCAGGAGCTTATGCAGAAATTTGCTCCCTTGTGACAATTCCTTCTCCAGCTGGGAACAGTGTTCAAAATAAGCCTGGGAAAGAATGGCAAAAGAATCTTTTTTGGCAGAGTAGGATTTAATTAGTGATGCACTCATTTTTTTGACCTGTACTTCATTGAGTTGGATGGCACTGGTAATAGAGAATAATAACTACATTCCTCAGTATACTCTCTCTAAAAGAACTATCCAGTATCTTAATCCAAGTGGCAAAGTGTAAGGTATCTGATGGTTAGAATAGAAGGAACATTTATGCCCGTGCTTTCACACCCGCCTGTGCATTCAGCTTTGAGATAATATTCTTCCAAGCTAGGTCTCAGTGAAGATCCAAAGAAAACATCACCAATGTGTAGTTGGCCATGGCATGTACAGCTCTTTTCTTCCAAAACACGGCCGCCGAGCAGGTGTAAACAACAGCCTGCCCTCAAGCACCTGACAATAATACATAATCCTAGTGGCAAGATCTATCACAGCCCTTTGTTATGAGGTTATGATTTCAAGTATCTAGCACTTTATTTTCATAGAAATTACACAGGAGAAATTTTCTTTGGGGGTTATCAGTCATTTTATACTAGTAGGCAGGTTGTTACAGAGGAGCCTGCAGTAAGTAGTTCTCATTTGTCATAGAAAAGCAGCTGTGATGTAAAGGACATGGAATTCCAGCTTGGAAACATCCTACATGTGAGATCTTGAAACAACTCACTGAATTTCTCTGAACCCCAGTTTCTTCTTCAGAAAAATGAAGAATAATTGTCTCCACCTTACATAGTGGTTCTGAAGACTAAAAAAGACACCAGTCTTAAGTGCCCAGTGTATACAAGGTACAATGCACACACCCAGGAAAGGCAGCCAACCCGCAGGTCACTGTTGCCATTTGCAACCCCTCCCTTCAACTTCCCAGCTCTTTTGTTTCTGTCTCTCATCATCTCTGGACACCAAAGGGGCTCACTAAGCTCCCCCTCAGGTGTGTTATCTTTTAAGGTAAAGATGGGCCACCCACCACATCCATAAGGAGGATAAAATCTAAGAGGAGTGTCAAGTTAGAGAATCAACATAGAAAATTATTTCTTCCTCTCATTAAAGAAGTTCCTGGTTTGGCAGTCACCAGGGATGCAGGATCCTTGTGCCTTCCTGGTTCATACTGAGGCACGTGGCTCTTATCTTCAAAGTTACTTCATGGTGCAAGCTAGCTGCTGGAGTTCCAGCCATCATTTATGTGTTCCAGATCTCAGGAAGGAGTGCAGGCGGAGGGAGGAAGGAGGAAGGAAGGAAAGAAAGAAAAGAGGGAAGGAGAAAGGGCAAAAGAGAAACACACTCTTTCCTTCTAAGAAACCTTCTCAGAAGCTCCACAAGACATTTCTCATAGCATCTCTTTAGCTAGAACTTAATCCAATGGCCACACCTAGGGAGACTAGAAAATACAGTCTTTGATCTGGATGAACTGCAACTCCAAATAAAATTGCATGAAGGAAGGGAAATTTTGATACTGGTTAGCAACCAGCAGATTCTGCCATCAGAAAAAATCAGCTTAACGATCAATTTGCCTCCATTAATCCCACTGGGAAGGTGAGTTGAACTACTAAAACAGGGCTGACTCACTACCCTACTCAGAATATAAAAACTCTCCTTTAGTGTCACTCCCTGAATGTCACAATCATACTGTTTTTAAACCCTTACTTTCAATCCCATGTTCTTATGCTTCAACCTAGAGCTTTTAGCAGGTTTAGTTTGTTATCCTCCGATTCTGAAATGTCATCTTGTACTATGACTTTAGCATCAAACTAGCTTCTTCTGAATCCATATTTGACCTTTCATCTCTTGACTTTATCCACTTTCATCTGTCATTTACGGAAGGGGTACCAAACCTGGAGTCCCAGTTGCAAGAGGAGACTCTCCTACAAGTGTATACAAAATGATGTGCATATCCTCATTTTCTTCCTGGAGAGAGGGACCATTGCTTTCCTAGGAGTCCCAAAAGTGTCTGTGATCTCAATTAAGTTAAGAACCACTGCTCTAGGGAGAACTTCAAGGTCTTCTCTAAGGCTTTGGGTGCAGGCAGACTCCCAGTTGTAAACACAGCCCAGGATGAGAAGGCAAGTTCAGAGGAAGTGTCAGGAACGGGGGCACCACGTTAGCCCATGTGACAGGCCTGGCTGAGGATCACCAGCCGTGGGGCAATCTACCAGCTTCCAGGAGAGGATGTCAGGACTAAGGTCACAAATCGGAATAAGCTTGGTGTTAGCTGTGGGGTAACTGGTCCTTCAGACCCAGGCAGGGACTGTCAAATAGGATGCAGCTAAGGCCAAGATAGTGGATTCATCCTAGTAAGCTTCCTCCTCAAGGTTGGGAATTGTGTCTTATGACATCTTTGTCTCCTCAGTACGTAAAAAGACACTTGGAAGAAAATAGTCATTTGTTAAATATTTGTTGAACAGAACTGAAAGAAAGGTTTCAGAATCGGGAACCTGGCATAAATAAGGAACCTGAAATAGATGAGATCAGATAATCTCATGATCACATTCTCTAGACTCTTCCTCCTGATCCTGAGAGTAATAGCCATATTCCTGGTAAGAATACTAATTCATGCAAACCTGGGGCCTAAATTGATTCAAATCCTGAAGTGGACCAACCCTCTGGCCTTCAACCCCATCCTTTCTCCCTTCCCCATGTGGTTCCTGCACTGAATTGACTCTGGTCCAGCTTTCATCCAATCCTTGATAAGTTTCTGATATTATGGTGTATGATTCCATTGGTTCCTTGCCTTACCCTAGAGAGCCTTCTCATTTGGTACTGTGAGACTTAAACACACACACTGCCACCAGTACCTCTTCACCATGCAAACATTTTTGCCATTCCAACATTTCCAACAATCAGTGGCACTGTTGATAACGCATTTGTTCAAGAATGGTTAGAACCACATCATGAGTTTGCCCCTTGGTACACTCAGCAGCACAGGCTAAACCAGGAATCCTTCTCTTCTTCTTCCTTTATCAGGCCATCAGACATGAGGGAGTGTTGGTTGCTACGGTGATGGGGCTCAGAGCAGAACCAAAGCATGATTGTGACCTCCAGAGGTGATGGTAACTGAACACATGATTTCCAAGGGTCTTCCTCCTAAATTTCAAGGGTCCTCCCAAGGAAAATGGACATATTCCTTTTGCAAACAAAATTCTTCTACCAAGAGATATACCCTGAGGATCCTTCAGGATCTTTTTGTCCTCTTTTACCACCATGTGATTAATTTGATTACTTTATTTTTCTCCATGATTAAAATTTAGTATCTTCACCTGGGTCTTTGTACAACGATTGTTATTTCATCCTTGCAAATAGCTTTTCTAAATCATGAAGCCAGCAAAAATTCCCATTAATTCTCAGCATTGGCATTCAGCCTAAACACCCTAACCAGGGATGAAGTCTCCCCATATCACTTGGCTGAGTCAATCTAGGAATCTCCCTTCAGCGAGCATTGTCTGAGCCGAGCCCACAAACTCTAATGCTTAAGAAGGCCAAGCAAAAAGAAGAAAGAAAAAGAGTCTCACAGTCAGTAAATATCTTTTTGTTTTCTGGTTTAATTTTCTGTAGATGGACCTTCTTTGATTTCTCTTAAGCCCTTTGCCTTGGTACCATGATTTTGTTTCAATGATTAGTCACCAGACTGTGCTTCTGTTTTGAATGGCTTTGAGAAGAGCATGGCTTGCTACTTTTAAGTCAGTTAGTTAGAAGACAAAGCTAACCTACCAGAATATCTTGATGCCCACAGTTAGCTGTGTATGCCAGTTGACATTCTTCTTGTTTTTTTGTAATTGGTGATTAGAAAATCATCATTTATAATTATTCTTGACAGATATCGACTTCAGAGAATTATAGAAGCATTGCTGTCCTTAGGGATTATCAGTAGAAAAACCGTATAGATAATTATACTGAGATCTTTAAAACCTAGGTCAATGCTTCCAATTATCTTCATGGTTAACTTTCAGGTATTTACATTGTTTTTAAAAGATAGACTTTTGGGGAATTCCCTGATGGTCCAGTGGTTAGGACTCTGTGCTTTCACTGCTGAGGGCGCGGGTTCAATCCCTGGTCGGGGAACTAAGATCCTGCAAGCCACCTACCTCGGCCAAAAAAAATTTAAAAATAGACTTTGGCTCTGGGTTTTATAAATTCTACAAGTGTGAAGTTGGCAATCAGTTTTGTTTAAATGTTGCAAACCATTTATATAGAATTTAGAATACATTTTTTTTCAATTAGCATTTGCATCATCCTATAATCTTAGAGGTGAAAGGGGCCCAGAAAAGTCATTTTCTTTCCTTCTATTTCTCTGGGTGGACCACACCTAAGACATTCCGTTGAGATGAAAGTCTATCTTGTTGGTGAAGAATCACAGAGCAGGTACTTCCACCACCTCTCTCGGCAACCCAGGCTGGTTTCTGACATTTTATGATTGATGACAGTGCATTTCCAGGAAATTAATTGTTTTAGTGGTTTTAAACATCTTTTATTCGAACCCAAGTACAAATACTAAACCAGTTATCTGTGTTCCCCAAATAAGTGGTTTGACTTCTTTATTTTCATTCTTTTTCTCACCACCTTTCCAGGTTTACATATGAAATTGCACCAGTGTTTGTCCTCATGGAGCAAATAACACTTAAGAAGATGAGAGAGATAGTTGGATGGTCAAGTAAAGATGGTGATGGGATATTTTCTCCTGGTAGGTTTCTGTTCTCTTTCCCCGGCTCTCCTCAAGGTTTGCAGTATGGATCCTTGGGATCCGTGAGAACACTAAACACAAAGTGAGTTTGTAGAAGAATAACAATTTTTTCAATAGTCCTGCCTTCTTACCTTTGTCAGAGTGAAGGCTAGCAAGAATGCTACATTCTATGTGTACTAACCAACAAAGGCTGTGCCTAAACCTGTACTAACTGACAAAGGCTGTGTCTAAATCATGCTAAACAACTCTGGTCTGTCAATAGCAGTTTGATTAAGCTGAGGATCAGAGAATCAAGATTATCAGTGGACAGATCAATTTTGGCCAAAATAGTATATCTACTTTAAATCTCTAGTTCAATATAGATATAATAAGAATCCTTAAAACAAGGACAGATAATCTTGTAGAAAGGAGGGAGTTTGGAGTGGTGTCAGAGACAGTGTGATTGTGTACAAAGGGAGGAGAAAAAAATAAAAATTGCAATTGTTCAGGCAATTGAATCAGTCCATGATTTGCCTGTTTGTCAGGTAACTGATGCAAACATGACTCATTTGTGTTGGCCAGACGTACCTGGTTACCTCAGTTCTCCTTGCATCTTGATTTAAGTAAACACGAGTTTGGTTTTATTTTAATACACTTGGCGTTCTTCTAAATGACTCAATAACTCAGTTGGGCTGTTCTTTGAGGAGAGTATCCAGGCAATGTCACTGTTTCCTTCCATAGGCTCTATTACTCTCTCTTTCTCTGTCTTTCTGACTCAGAGAAAAGATTCATCTTTGTTCAGTAAATAGATTGAGCAGAAAATGGAAGCAGGAGGGTTGTAACTCACCTATCTTTTTGCAGTCGCTGCTTCTGCCACCCCTTATATTCCTGTCTAGGACTCAAGGTGGGACAGGCACCAGAGTACGTGAATCACCTCCAGCCAAATTGCCTAAATGGCTTTGGTAATAAGTGTGATTATTTGTATTTCCAGGACAAAGGGGCCAGAGGGAAGCCCTGGCGATAGGGAAGCCAGCAAAACCTATCACGATATTGTCCTTCCCCTTTCTGACCTCCCTTGTCTCTTGAGACACCACGTCAGCCTTTGTTGTTAGAAACAGTAATGAGGAAGTCCCAACAGCTCCCAATATGTCTGCTTGCCGGCAGGGGGAGCCATATCCAACATGTACAGCATCATGGCTGCTCGCTACAAGTACTTCCCGGAAGTTAAGACAAAGGGCATGGCAGCCGTACCCAAGCTGGTCCTCTTCACCTCAGAACACGTGAGTTGGGTGCTCTTGCTCATGGATTGTGGTGTTTTCCAAGGGACTGTCTAACATCTAACCTCCAGCCTCTGTTGCAGAGTCACTATTCCATAAAGAAAGCTGGGGCTGCACTTGGCTTTGGAACCGACAATGTGATTTTGATAAAGTGCAATGAAAGGTAGGCAGGGGAGAGTGAATATTAGGTTCTTGATGTATTAAATGTGCTCATCTGTTAAATTTGTTTTATTGTGCTTAAGGACTGACTCAGTACAGTGTGCCAAGCTGCTAATGGTCTGTTGAAAATATCTGATTAAGTTACTTTTTGCTGCTGCTGAAGTTTTTTTCCATGTGCAGTCTCACTGATTGTTCATTTTAATTTCTCTCCTTTTACAATAATTACAGGGGGAAGATAATTCCAGCTGATTTAGAGGCAAAAATTCTTGAAGCCAAGCAAAAGGTATGTACTCTATGGTGCATCTAAACTGGTGAATATAGATTTTTTAAAATACCTTCTTTCTGCCCTAGACAATGAAACTGTTTGATAATATCAGAGATAATTTTATTGTGTTTCTAAAATTCTTTTCTCAGATGTTTGCTTATTTTCAACTTGTGTGATGACATGGCTTTAAAGCTGTGTCTACACAATATCAGTTTTTTTTGAAAAGTGGAAAATTCAGTCATTAAACCACTTGTTCTGTCTTCACTGTGCCAAATGACTAGTTTTTTTTTTGTTTTTTTTGTTTTTTTTTTTTGCGGTACGCGGGCCCCCCCCTGCGGTGGCCTCCCCCGCTGCGGAGCACAGGCCCCAGACGCGCAGGCTCAGCGGCCATGGCTCACGGGCCCAGCCGCTCCGCGGC
>NC_041215.1:76434399-76443089 GCF_002837175.3 Physeter macrocephalus
TGCCAAATGACTAGTTTTTTTTTTGTTTTTTTTGTTTTTTTTTTTTGCGGTACGCGGGCCTCCCCCTGCTGTGGCCTCTCCCGCTGCCCCGGGACGCGCAGGCTCAGCGGCCATGGCTCACGGGCCCAGCCGCTCCGCGGCAAGTGGGATCCTCCCAGACCGGGGCGCGGCAAGTGGGATCCTCCCAGACCGGGGCGCGAACCCGGTTCCCCTGCACCGGCAGGGGGACGCGCAACCACTGCGCCACCAGGGAAGCCCCAAATGACTAGTTTGCCTACTACTTCAATAAATCCACTGTCCGCGTCTCATGAAGATGCAGCCTAATTGAGGTTTTCACTTGCTACTTGTTAGGTATAATCTCATTTTAACAAGTACCATTTAAGGTTAGGATTCTGTTTAGCAAATTGCTTGCATGCCCTGGCAGTTGGCCCATGATACTTGGTGAATCCAGCCTCAGTAAATTCTCTTAAACAGAAAAATCGCATAGAACAGATATATCCACGAGGCACTGCCAAGTTGCTGTCAGGCCGTTTACCAACCCATTGTTGTTTTGGTTACATTCTTGTACCTCCTTCTCTAACTATGGTTGTTTGCCGGGTCTCAGCAGAGGAGACAGATAGAAATGTCGCTAGGACTGAGCAAGGGGCAGAGGGGGCGCTCCTAGAACTCATAGATTTCCCCAACCCTGTCTGAGCTCTATTACTTCACTTTCTCATTTATTTCTTGTTCACACCAAAATTTTACTGTATCTACGCTTAGGGAAACGGTGTATAGACCTGTTTTCAATAACCAAACAATGCTTCAGTATTATTATTACATCAATACACTTAGAACAGCACAGCTTCTAAAATGTAGACTGTCCAGATGACAGTCAGATACCTGCCCATCACTCCACTTATTACTCTTTCCTGCTTTATTTGCCATAGAACTTATCACTACTAAACATGCTATTTATTTTGCTTATATAATTTTGTTGACTGTCAGTCACTCCCCACGAGAATGCAAACTCCACAAGGACAGAAATATTCGTCTTTTGTGCTCATTGCTGTATTCCCAGCATCCACAACAGGGCCTGGCACATGAAAGTCATCAAAAAAATTTGTTGAATAAATGAAGGAATGAGTGAATGAGCTAACAGAGAATAGTCCCAGATATAGTATCTGATAACACACCAGCTTAGCTGATCTCTGCTGGAAATAAATGCTACAGTAGTTCTTCTCCTTCATGTGGAAAGAAGGGAGGTCAGAAAAACTAATCAGCTTGTCCCTCTTACCTTATAGGGATACATTCCTCTGTATGTCAATGCAACTGCCGGCACAACTGTTTATGGCGCTTTTGATCCCATACAGGAGATTGCAGATATATGTGAGAAATACAACCTCTGGCTGCATGTCGATGTAAGTGCTGTAACTCAGAGTGGCCTGGTCCCGTTGGGGGGTGGAAGCAGCCCTGCTTTATAATTTACCTCCAGCTTCTCCCATTGCCTCTGTCCCCACTACATTTCTCTGGCCCCTAGCAGGCCATTCATGACAGGTGCACACCACACGCCTGTCCGTCCTCTGGGGCTCACCCAGTCCTTACTGGCCGATTGCTGTCATCTGTGACTTATCCTAGAATTTCGTCTCTATCACTTTCCGGAAAACTTTTGTCTGAACAAATGTCTAAGAGTGAAGGACAACTGATTTCAAAGGGAAAAGATGTAATATACAACATATAGAAAGTGGCCATGAGTCTGAATCTGGGCACTCAGCTATCTGCCTTCAGTCCAACCATCTATGACACTGTTCTTCCAAAAAAAAAAAAAAAAAAGGAAGGAAGGAGAAAGGAAGAAAAGAAGAAAGAAAGAAATGCATATCTGGTACATGTAGGAAAAATAAGGCAGTATATAGAAGGTGTTATCAATTAAGAGATTTAGTTCCAAATTTTCCTAGGAACATAAGAGGTACATTTTCACACGTGTGACTGGGTGTGTTTTTTCCTTTTTTTCTCTCCATTCTCTTATGGGTTTAACTTCTCACAACTAGACAGTGGGGTGATCTGCCCTGCTATTGGACAAATGATAACAAAGGCTGTTCTTGTGTCACATGGTGTCCCAAGATATTTGATCACCATGCATCAGGGGACGCATAAAAATGTCCTGCTATTGCAGGAGTGGCTGTGGGACCTCCAAGCCCACCAGGGCTGATGCCTTGTGAGTTTTTCAGGAGCCCTTAGAATTCTGCTCTGGGCAGAATCAGACGGCAGTCCCTAGTCCTTTGTGTCGCTCCTGGAGCTCCGCCCCTTGTCTCCTCAAGTGTCCCTGGCTTTCCAGAGCACTTTGGGCCTTGGGTCTCAGCGCCACAGGCTCAGCCGCTCTTTACCTGTATCACCTGCGCTGCGACTCTGACGTTAACCAGGAGGAACTTTTGAAGAAGTGATAAATGATGAATAAGCACAACTGCCCCTGGTGGAACAATCAGCGTGGGTTCCATTTGTCAGAGAAGCTTTCGTTTTTCACTGTTTACATTCTCGCTCATGTTTCGCTAGAGATGTGAAGTGCCCGGGTGCGGTGACACTCCTCAGTGCCCTGCTCTCTCTGGCTCTCTTTTTCTCTGTCCTCACAGGCTGCCTGGGGTGGCGGGCTGCTCATGTCTCAGAAGCACCGCCATAAACTCAGCGGCATAGAAAGGTAAGGGCTGAGCACAGGGCCTCCCTCAGTTCAGGCCATGCAACACGCTGTGCTGCCGAGTGCCTAATGTCCCTGCCCTGATTCCCAACGTCTTATTCACTCTAAGCTCACTTTTGTTCAGTAGGCACTTATTGAGCACTTATTGTATGCCAGGCACTGGGAGATCAAAGATGATGGATTTCCCAGTCAGATGAGTTCTCGCCCCAATTCACGATTTAGAAAGAGAAAAAGACAAGTATGCAGATAGTTACCACACCATGTGATATGCTCGACAATAGATGTGATCGCAAGGTGCCCGGATAGGAGAGAAGAGAGACTTACCAGTGTGGGGATATGGAGGCTAAATGGGAGTTTGTCAAGGGCACAGAAAGGGGCGCTGATTTATTTCATTCTTTTTTCTCACTAAGCTTACATTTCCCATTAAGCTGGGAAAAGGGTAAGACACTCCGCTTATCTAACTTGTCTCATAAACAAAGAGATGTTTCATCTGCCAAGCCAGGCTATTTTAGACAGCGTAGTTGGAGGCCTTTCTGAGGAGGAGGCGTTTCAGCAGATACTAGGATAAAGGGAGAGAGGAAGCATACAAGGAAGGGCAAGGAAGAGTGTTCCAGGCGGTGGGAAGGGCAAATGCAAAGACCCTGAGGTAGGACTGTTCTTGGCAAGTTGGAGGAAGGGCTGTCACAGAGACCATTGTGGTTGGAGCAAAGTGAGAGCAGTAAGGGCAGACTGAGGGTGGAGAAGTAGACGAGGAGCAGGCATCAGGGAAAGCGCTCCAGTGGCTTGAGTGTTTGTTACCTCTCCTGTGCCTCTTCCCTTGCATTTCAGTTTTGAAAGGCCGGTATCGAAGCTAGTGAGACTGACTCGTTGAAGCATAGTTATAGGACCCTTAACTTGGAGGACAAGATCTTAAATGTGGATGAGCCAGTCCAGCTGTACTTTAGATTTCTCGGGCAATTTCCATTTTCCATCTTTGAGTCAAGGAAAACTTGACACATTTTGCACTAGACTTTTTCTTTTCTAACATTTTAAAGTACATATGTCTTCTGAAGGAAATTGAATCCACGTCATGTCTTATTGCTTTCCACCTGTAGCACCAAAGAATCATTTACTTCAGACCTTTAGCACAATCAAAAAACATTTAAGACATTTTGTGAGATCTACGTATAACTGGTTTTTTTTAACTTATTTATTTATTTATTTTATTTTTTTGTCTGCGTTGGGTCTTCGTTGCGGTGTGCGGGCTTCTCATTGCAGTGGCTTCTCTTGTTGCGGAGCACGGGCTCTAAGCGCACGGGCTTCAGTAGCTGTGGCACGCAGGCTTCAGTAGTTGTGGCTCACGGGCTCTAGACCACAGACTCAGTAGTTGTGGCGCACGGGCTTAGTTGCTCCGCGGCATGTGGGATCTTCCTGGACCAGGGATTGAACTCGTGTCCCCTGCATTGGCAGGCAGATTCTTAATCACTGCGCCACCAGGGAAGTCCGACACTGATGTTTTTTAATGAGATAAACATTTAGTCAACTTTTCTTAGAACTTTTCACAGTCTCTTTCATAAAGGTTTTCTTTATTATGCACATGGGGGAAAGTACATCAAGCCTTTCTTTCTTCTCCTTGAGATACAATGTACGCCTGTGGTCATGTATACACTAAATTATTTTCCCTCTTATGCACCTAAGCAAGATGAAGAGGTTAAAAATTCGCAGCAGGAATTTAGCTCCAGGGAGAGCAGAGGCAGTATAATTCCAAGCCAATTGCTGTGTCTGGGGAAAACATCCTTCACAGGTATTAAAGCATAGAGCCCAGCTGTGGGCTAGGCCATTGGAGAGAAGCTACCTAAGCTTTAATCATCATACACTGCACGTAGTCGTTTCCGTAATGTCCTAGCTAGTGTGCTCCTTAACCATTTAATTGTGTCTGACGGAGTGTTGTGGTTGCTAGGAGACCATGCTTGTTAAGCTATCATTGCAGCCTAAACAGGCAAGATTATGTTTATTTAGCATTTAAACAATGCTGCTAAGTAGCCAAAGTCTAGAATTGTCCAACTGATCCTTGCTTTTATGTGTCAATCTTCATACTACCTTATAAGCAGGTAGGTCAGCGTCACCAGTCCAATTTATTAGTAAGAATGGGAAGGCAGAAAGAAGCTGAGTCTGTAGCCTAGACAGAGGCAGTCTAGTGGAGAGGATATGAACACTGGCTCAACAGTTAGACTCCCTGAACTTGAATCTTGGCTCCAGCGCTTCCCAACTGTGTGACTTTGGGTGATGTATTGAACCCTTTTGTGCCTCAGTCTCTCCATCTAAAATAGGGGTGATAATAGTCCCTATATGATAGGATTGTTGTGAGAATTAAGTATTCAAGCATGGTTATTAGCATTGTATATTTACTAACTCATTTTATCCTTTATTCAATTCCTTGAGGCAGATACTGTTCTCCCCACTTTACGGACAGGAAAACTGAGGCTCAAAGGAGTTATGTAACTTGCCCAAACTAGCAAATGTCGGAGCCAGGTTTCAGACTTGGGTACTCTGGCTCCAAAGCTTGAGCTCTTAACCATGACACCACACTGATAAAATGCCTGTAACACTCTTAGAACAATAGGATACATAATAAATGCTGCTCGTAAATGTTAGGTAGTATTAATAACAGTTATTTAGAAGAGGCAGTCTGCCACTTAGTACTCTGAGACTGCCTGCAAAATATTTGTTTGCCACTTGATTAGTCAATTTAGGGGACGAGGTGTCGAAAACTTGTCTTGACTTGAGTTGCGGTGGGTGATGTTTTCCTCAAGAGGACGATTGCCTCTTGCTGACTCCTGCACCTCCTCCTCAGAGCATCACGTGTTTCTTTCAGGGCCAACTCAGTCACCTGGAATCCTCACAAGATGATGGGCGTGCTGTTGCAGTGCTCCGCCATCCTGGTCAAGGAAAAGGTCTGCCCTTCCCCCAAAGATGAGCTGGTGGCCTGCACACCCTTTAGAAGGCACAAAAAGAGAAAAGCATGGGGTCTTTTTACAGTACTGGCTGAGGCACTCACAAGATTGACAGCCCCACTGGGCCTGCCATGGCTGTTCTTTCCCACCTGCATATGTTAACCTTCGGCTAACCCAGCATATCCTCTTGGCTCTTGTTCTGAACTGTCCTTCTTCCTTGTTCAGCCCACAGGGCCCTGCCAGTGATAGAAACTACAAGGGCATTGTTTCATTTCACATTCCTTCGTGTTTGTTCAAACAAAAGTGAGAGTGATTGGGTAGGCTGCCAGCTCTCACCTCAGTGAGGACAAAAAGTGGCCACTGGAACATACTTTTAGTTCTTAGCATGAGTTTGTGGTCCCAAGAGCTGAAACAAGTTATTTGGAACCACAACTACAAATGTCAACTTAGGGCAACAAGGAATGTTGACCAAAAAGCTTCTGTAAATGGCGATAGTTGTGTAACTTGCCCAAATTAGCAAACGTCAGCCAGATTTCAGACTTGGGTACTCTGGCTCCAAAGCTTGAGCTCTTAACCATGTCAGTAAGGCACTTAGAACAATAGGTAGTGTATTCTCTTCCTAAGAATCTCATAGGACCCTGCCCTGGAGGGCCTTGTTCCTCCAGTAAAATTGTGGCACACTGAGGCGTCCCCGAAAGCCTGTCACCAGCCTGTGGGGGCCAGTACCTGTACACGCTTTTACACTCCACTCCTAAGTAAAGTGCCTGTTAACTTCATAGGAGCTCACGGAAAGGATTGGAACACTTTTTAGGGGGTGCTTTGGTGGAGGAAAATTCTTCCATGCATGAAACTGTCCCACCCTCTACAGGAAGTTTATATCCCCAACCCCTGCTGACTGAATGCCGTAGCACTTCCAGTCTGTGAAATAACCCAAAACACCCATGCACATTTCCAGATGCTCCTTAGAGGGACAGTAAGGTCGGCCCTTGTTGTTGGCATCTGAGACAAAAGATCGTTTTCCAATCAGAGTGATAGAGGAGAAGGGGCAAAGGTTTTTCTAAGGGTGGTTTTGGAGAAGGACATCAGAACAAGTGCACAGCCTCATGAGACATTAGAAGAAAGATTGTATGTGACCCTAAGTCCGGCCTGCCATGTTTCAAAACCATCCACACCTCTGCCCTGTGAATACAGATGCACTCCTGTCTTGATTTCCATGACAGGGTATCCTCCAAGGATGCAACCAGATGTGTGCGGGGTACCTCTTCCAGCCAGACAAGCAGTATGACGTCTCCTACGACACTGGGGATAAAGCCATTCAGTGTGGCCGCCATGTGGACATCTTCAAGTTCTGGCTGATGTGGAAAGCAAAGGTACGAAGGAGGGCATTCAGGAAATAGAGCAGAAATGTAATGTGCACAGGCTAGCTGGCAAAAGAGAGGCAAAGATATATCCCAGATAATTCATTATGTGCAAAATCAATATCCAGATAATTAACTGTATTTTCTTTGCAAATGAAATTACTTTATCCCTTATGTCAAATTCTCCCTCCTTCCATTCAGTCTCCTCAGTTTGAATTAGCATGACTTTTATTATAATTTTCTCTTATAAGCACTAAAAATTTTGCCAAGATAAGGACTTCCACAGCAGTCCTTAGGGATGCTGAAATTATTTAGTGCAGATGTAGAGAAAGAGATAAAGATAAAATTACTACATTATTCTGTGCAGAACCCTGAGTTCCTTTATGTGGCCTCAGATCATGGGATATATATGACAGTTTTAAGTTCTATTTAAATAATGGCTTTCCCATTATTTGTACTTCTATACTCTCTTCTAGAAAATGCATACTTTATTCTAAGAAATCCTAGACTGAGGCATGCTATGTCTGCATTCATCCGTCTTTCAGGTTGCATTTCTGTGTCTAGAAAAAAAAAGAAAACTACTGGAATTTCCTCCAATGGGGGTGAGGGAGAGGAATACCATGGGACTATTTATTTCAAAAGTATTTGTATGCAATCAAGTAAGGGCAATTTTTATTTCACAGCTTTATATGGCAACCATCGTTTTATTTTTCTACCGTTAAAGTAATTTTAATAAACTTCCAAATATAAGATCGGGTCACCTAACACCAAAACAAAAAAGGGTTTCCAGCCAAACATCTAGTCCAATGTTTTTTCTGTTAGAAGAATTTGATGGATTATTAGTTTTTTGCCTTATTATTTTGTTTTAATTTAGAAATAGTCTGAATTTGATTTCTACCACAAAGTAATCATAGGTATTTTAAGCATATAAATAGCCATAAATTGCAACAAGAGAAAGAGCCCTATCATTCAGAAATACGATAACCACATGGCCTGTCTCAGTAATTTGTGCCTTGGTTTTGCCTGACAGTAACCGCTTGAACAGTCTGCTGGAAGTTTAACTCAAAGAGTACTGGTTACCGAGGTGGGACCTGGTGCGGGCTTCCTTCCCAAGAAGAAAGTGGACTGGCCCAAGCACTGCTCAGCGGCAACTGCTGCTTTGCCAGTGTTGGACTTGGCCCAGACACATTAGCAGCCCACAAGCCTCGTGCATCTGCTCTCCTTGTTAACACCGACCCACTCAACACCCCCCATGCTGCTGTTACTAATCAGCCATGCTGGCTTTGGAAACTCACGCTCAATCAGTTTGTCAATAGATGGAGCTACTGCCATCTCAGGGCACATCCTGAGACCAGTGCTTCTCCATCTGCCTGCCTGCCTCTCACTAAAAAGGGGTAATACCATGTTACGTGGAAGGTAGCCTGCCTGGGAGTGAGGGGGACGTGTTTGGCCAGGACTTCCTGCCGTGGAAGGTGGGTTCTAAAGTAGTATTTCTCCAACTATCTGTGGCGAAGAACCAGCTGGGGTTTTTTAACCTCTCCTAGACCAGTACAATAAATTGGTCTTCATTAAATTCATTTATTGTACACTACAATAAATGAATTGCTAGAAAGGTGAAATAAAAAGCCATACAAAGTATGAACACCGGTTTTAAAAATGCAATTCAGGGGCTCCCCTGGTGGCGCAGTGGTTGAGAATCCACCTGCCGATGCAGGGGACACGGGTTCGTGCCCC
>NC_041215.1:76443272-76464728 GCF_002837175.3 Physeter macrocephalus
GGAGCTGCTGGGCCCGTGAGCCACGGCCGCTGAGCCTGCGCGTCCGGAGCCCGTGCTCCGCAACGGGAGAGGCCACAACAGTGAGAGGCCCGCATACCGGAAAAAAAAAAAAAATGCAATTCAGTAGGCATAAAATTACTCTGTCAAATGACCATAAAAGTTTCTTAGTACTTAATCTCAATTTTTGGACTCATCTTATCATGGACTGGTTACATTTTCTGGACTGGCCTCAGTCCATAGACAACAGTTTGGGTGGCGTTATCCTAAAGCAAACCAGAAGTGGGCTTCAGGCTGTGAATTACTAGCAAGAAGCTAAAAGCCCTGTTGAGAATAACTGCCCAGAGACTAGAGTGCCTTCAAAAGAGATGAGGCACACTTTGTCGCATGCAGAGCTATGAGAAAGCCATACATATTTAATGAGATGGTTCTTGCTAACCATCTCTAACAATACTCTTACGTATGTTTCCGATAGATGAAGACAGCATAGCCCTCTCAATGCCATCACAGGGAAATTCAGCCTGTCACCAACAAACATGACTTTTCCTTTTTTAAAACAGGGCACAGTGGGCTTTGAAAATCAGATCAACAAATGCTTGGAGCTGGCAGAATACCTCTATGCCAAGATTAAAAACAGAGAGGAATTTGAGATGGTTTTTGATGGTGAGGTAAGTTGTCATCCTGGACTAGATGTATAGCATTTCTGGAAAATCTCTTGAGGGAAGCTCCTGAAGCTGTAGTGTCCCACATTGCCAGAAGCTGCTTCTGAATTTTCATTCTAGCACTCTTCGTTTACTTCCCTCTGTGTCCATGAATGTTTCTTCCGATAGCATTGGGATGACTTTTCCCCTTCACCTCTTCTAAGAAAGGTATAGTTCTCAGCCAGCCCTTCATAGGCAAGAGGTCTTTCCTTGGCAGGTCTGAATCCTGTATAATTCTGGGGTCTTATTATGGTGTTGTACCTCCATGATAAAGTGTTCCTCAGTTCCAAGAAGCTTATAGGATGGGTATATCATTGTCTTCCAAGACTGGTTCTAAAATGAAGTTCTACTTTACAATAGATTCATTATGAAGAGAGCAACGTACAGTTGTCTCTGCCCTGAGTTCAGATCCGCATTGCACACAGTAAGGTACTTGTCATACCAGTGTTGGCTGAGTGCCTGCATTGTGCCTTGCCCCAGGCCAGGAGCTGGATTAGAGAGTAGTGACCAAAACAGGTACTGTCTCTGCCCTATTGGAGCTTGCAGTTGAATAAAGAAAGTTGGAATAGGAGCCAGTGCTGAACAAAAGGACATCCACTCATAATTCAGTGTAATAAAACACCACCTGCATTCAATTCAGTCTATTTATCAGGCACCTAAACTACTAGGAACACACTGGAGAGTCACCAAATGAGCAAAAGAGAGCCCTGAGCAGTTCAAATCAATCATACAGTGCTCATGCGTTTCACCTCTGGGACCTCACTCTCATCATTTACACTAATTTAAACATTCTACTAGCAGGTTAAAACAAATGTAATGTCTCTAGACCATGAGAGGCAGGCACAGTGATGGCAGACAGCAACTAGGAAGGAAACTGAAAAACTATAGCAAGAATACAGAAGGACTTAAAAAGCATGAGAGTCTTTAGGGCAGGAACACTAAACAGTTCTAAGCATCTCAATAAGCCCTGTCTTATAGATTAGAACCAGTTTTAATGTTCATTATGATAATCCTGAGTCTTCAGAGAAAGTTCAGCATCGATAGAGTAAACTCAAAATATTCAGTACCAATAAAATTAACTATGTTTTGAGCATCTTCTATACATGAGGCACTACAAAATGGCAAGGTGGATAATACCCTTTTTTAAAATGACCCAAATGTAATTTTTTTAACATTTCAGTGTTGAAAGGGGGGTAACTTTAGTCATCTAGAAAATGGGTTATGGGAAACAGTTCTCTTGTCAGATATGATGGGATTAAACCAGGCTTTGTTCTCCCAAGTATAGAAGTAACATGAAGCCTTTTTTTATCCTTTTTTTTTGTCTGAGAGACTTCCGCCAAAGGGTCCATAGGGGTTTGGGGACAGCTTTCTCTCAAGTTCTCATAATTTTTCTGTTTTGTTTGTATGCATGCTTGTCTGTGAAAATCTCTACAGCCTGAGCACACGAATGTCTGTTTCTGGTATATTCCACAAAGCCTCAGGGGCGTTCTGGATAGCCCTGAGCGCCGGGAAAAACTACACAAGGTATGGAATCACTCCTTGTCTCATCTAACCCTCTGCAATTTCTCTGGCTGGTCAGAACATCCTCACTCTGATGTGTCTTTCTAACGGAGGAGAAATAAAAGCTAAAGGCTTGGGGTGGTAGGGAGACATCTTGTTATAGTCTTCCTGGGTCTGAATTGTCCCCTCATTGTGGTTCAGATCAGTGGGAACCTGTGAGGGACCCATCCCTGCCTTAGGTTGGTGTTCGTCATTAGAGGGGTCATATGCAGGGCAGTTGAATAATATACATATTCCTAGGAACTTTCGTATTCAACTATGTCTGTTAAAATATCTTTTACTAAGTTCAAGGCTGCTCTAATGCTGATTCATTCTAGTTGTCGGTTTCTATATCTAGTTTATATATTACTTATAGTTGTTTGTATTGTATTTAATTGATATAATATTTCATTCATCTAACCATTCAGCAAATATTTGGTGAGCAGAGTCCATGTGCCAGACAGTATCCTAGGCACTGGATTATACAGAAGCCCTAATCTGTATTGTTGCCCATGTGAATTTTTCATTTTTGTTCTTGATTTTGAATTTATTATCATTGTCCTATGTCCAACTTTCAAAATTCAGTTGCACAGTACTTTCTGTAGGAATGTGTGATTGGATAGACTTAAATAGTCATTAGAAGCCATCATCAAAAAGCCTACAAATAATAAATGCTGGAAAGGGTGTGGAGAAAAGGGAACCTTCCTACACTGTTTGTGGGAATGTAAATTGGTACAGCTCCTATGGAGAACAGTATGGAGGTTGCTTAAAAAAACTAAAAATAGGGTTACCATATGATCAAGCAATCCCACTCCTGAGCATATATCCAGAGAAAATTCTAATTCGAAAAGATACATGCACCCCAATGTTCATAGCAGCAGTATTTACAATAGCCGAGACATGGAGACAACCTAAATGTCCATAGACAGAGGAATGGATAAAGAAGATGTGGTACATATATACAATGGAATATTACTCAGCCATAAAAAAGAATTAAATAATGCCATTTGCAGCAGCATGGATGGACCTAGAGATTATCGTACTAAGTGAAGTAAGTCAGACAGAAAAAGATAAATATCACATGGAATGTGAATGTGGAATCTAAAAAAAATGATATAAATGAACTTACAAAACAGAAACAGACTTCACAGACATAGAAAATAAATTTATGGTTGCCAAAGGGGATGGGGGAGGGATAAATTAGGAGTTTGGGATTAGCAGATACAAACTTCTTTATATAAAATAGATAAACAACAAGGTCTTACCATATAGCACAGGGAACTACATTCAATATCCTGTAATAACCTATAATGGAAAAGAATCTGAAAAAGAATATATATGTGTGTGTATAACTGAATCACTTTGCTGTCCATCTGAAACTATCACAATGTTGTAAATCAACTACACGTCAATTTAAAAAATTAGTCATTAGATATTAGCCAAGGAAGTAACTTGTACAAGTAATAAGAAAATTGCTCTTTTTTCCAACTAAGAAATGGGTTGCATTTTGAAAAAGAGCATGGTATATCAGTCTTGAGTTTTGTTTTGTGTTTTCCCTCACAAGGTGGCCCCGAAAATCAAAGCCCTGATGATGGAGTCTGGCACGACCATGGTTGGCTACCAGCCTCAGGGGGACAAGGCCAACTTCTTCCGGATGGTCATCTCCAACCCAGCCGCTACCCAGTCTGATATCGACTTCCTCATTGAGGAAATAGAGAGGCTGGGCCAGGATCTGTAATTGCCGTCCATAGAACATGAGTTTCTGGGACTTCCCCTTTCCCCTCTGGTATTCTAGAACAAACTCTATATGTTGCTGAAACACATAGGCCATTTCATTGAGGGAAAACATAATATCTTGAAGAATACTGTTAAAACCTTACTTAAGCTTGTTAGAGTTAGCAGGAAATAATGTTCTTTTTCAAAAGTTGCACATTAGGAGCACAGTATATATGTACAGCTATATATACCTCTCTCTATAAATATATGTCTGTATAGTGAGTGTGGCTTAGTAATAGATCACAGCATGTCTCCCACTCCAAGAGAATTCACTTTACCTTCAGCAGTAACTGAGGGCCAAACATGCTGCAAACCAGCTTGCACAACAACCCCAGGAAAGATGTTTTTCAAAATGCCAGGTGTCGGGGACCAAGGGAAATGCTGTTGGCAGGAGTGAGTTGACTTCATTGTCGGTATTTCTCCCTCCTGAAATGATGAAGGATGAGAAAAAGCACCACTGGCTGACAAGAGTCCCGCCCTTCCCATTAGTATCCTGTGAGGGGAAAACAGTAGCAGAGTCATTGTTTCAGGTGTACTATTGCTGTATTTTTAGAGATTAATTTGTATAGATTGTGGATATTTCTGTTGTCTGACCTTGGGGCGGAGTGGAAGAACACATGTAATGATGTCAATGACTGTTTAACAGTAGGTATATGAAATATTTACTTATTTATATTCAGAGATTTACCATGTTAAAGAGGCGTCTTGTATTTTCTTCCCATTTGTAATGTATCTTATTTATATATTAATGCAGTAAGTTCTGAAAACTGATTATGGTATTTTCGTGCACTTGTGAGCCAAAGAGAAAAGATTAAAATTAGTGAGACTTGTATTTATATTAGAGTGCCCTTAAAATAATGATTTAAGCATAAGTTTACTGTCTGTAAGAGAACTCTGATACTGTACATAACGTCGTATATAAGGAAATCCTGTTACTTACATAGCATCTGCTCTTCTATTACCCTCTCTGTCTGGCTATATGTCTGGTGTTCTCTATGCTTTTCTAGTAACTGTTGCGTAATAACTAGATCCCCTGTAATTTTGTAGTAGCTCATGGCCAATCTCTGTGACTTGCTTAGCACAAACCTAAGGCAATGTTTCCGAAGACCTTCTGAAGTCAGATAAACTGACCAGGCTCACAACTGTTTTTGAAGAAAGGAAATTCACACTGTGCGTTTTAGAGTATGCAAGAAGAATATAAACAAATAAAAATATTCTCCATGGAGAATCTGAACAAAATTTTCTTTTAGTATCTGTTTCATGCAGAAAGAGAGGTTTCCAGTTATAGTTACTGGGATCACCACAGCCCATTCACTCTCCACCAGCTGACTTTAGGTGATGCTCAGTACCTTTATTAAGTGGCGACTCAACCCACAGTCTTAGGTTCCCAAGCCCCTTGTCTAAAAATCATTGGGATTCTAATTAAATAAAATTTGCAATTCACACCTGGAAAAAGAAAAGCCATTCCTGTTTTTCATTTTCCTATCTGCATCTTGGAGTTCCATTCATTCAGTTACTCAACAAATGTTTTCTTCCTCTGTAGCAGGCAGTGTTCTAGCACTAGGGTTGCAGAGGTGTGCATGGCAGACAAATTTTCCTTCTCGTGGGGATCTTCCATTACTTGGTGTCTGTGGTATCTGAATACGTCTGAGAGCACAGAATTGTGCCTTCCTGCTGTTTATGCTTGTACAGTGGGCCCAGTTCACCTCCTCAGGAAACATTTTGGTGCTGGATCATTATGAAATAGGGTCCATTTTCTACAATATTCTATTAAGCTATGATAATACTATCTCACTCATTTGGAATACAAGTAGTTCCCTATTTGGCACTTGTAGGGATTAAATGAGTTATTTGTAATTAACATACTGATTGTACAAGTAACCATTGTATTAAACAGACTGGGCTCCATAAGGAGGTGATGATAAAGTCACTTTATTCTTTCTCTTACTGTTCCTTCAAATCCCCTCTGTGGGCTGATTGTTTCCACGCCTCCATTTGAATTCAGGCCGGTCCCATAGCTTTCCTGGCCTCTCAGTCACAAGAACAGTCTCTTTAGCAACTACATGTCCAGGTCAGTGTAATAAGCAAGACCTCAAATTTGTATACAATATAGATTTCCTCCCCTTCCTCCCTCTGGTACCTTTCAGGCTTCAATTCCTGGCGCGAGGCTGGTGGTGGGGTAAAGTCAGCTGCTTTTTTTTACTCTTTCAGCCTCATTTCTACTCCCTAGCTACTGTATTTTCCCATTTAGGGTCAGGTCTAGGGGGAGAAGGGGTCAAAGTAGCAAAGACACTATTTTAGGTAACTGTTAAATTGGCATCTGGCATCCGCGCCCCTGGTCTGAGATTTTCTTCTCATGGGACAATATTTTGAGGGGAATGGTTTATTTTTTTATTAAGATATAATTAAGGTACAGTAAGAGTCACTCTTTATAGTGTACTGTGTATAGTGTTCTGTGAGTCTTGACAAACCCATTCAGTCATGTAACCACCACAATACTTGGAAGAGTTCCATCACACCAATAAATCCCCCGTATCCTTTGTGTGTAGCACCTTCCCCAAGCCCCCATTCTTGGCAACCTCTGATTTGTCTGTTTCTAGAGTTTTGCTTTTCCCATTTTGGTAATAGAATCATATAATATGTAACCTTTCGAGTCTATCTTCTTTCATTTAACACAAGGCATTTGGAATTCATCCATGTTGTTGTCTGTATCATTTGTTTGTTACTTTTATTACTGTGTAATATTCCATTTGTATGAATGTACCAGTTTGTTTATCCGTTCCCTCATAGAAGGAAATTTGAGCTGTTTGCAGTTTGGGCCAATTAAAATAAAGCCACTATGAACATTAGTGAACAGATTTTTGTGTGAATATAGGTTATCATTTAACTTGGGTAATTAACTAGGTGTTAAGATTGCTTGATCATATTGTAAGAGTATGTTTAACTTTATAAGAAACTAGTTCTGAAGTGGCTGTACCATTTTGCATACTCACTAGCAATGTACAAATCTTCCAGTTGCTCTGTATTTTTGCTGACATTTGGTATTGTCAATTTTTAAAAATTTTAGCCATTCTTTTTGTTGTTACAGCTTTATTGAAATATAATTCACTTGCCATGTAATTCATCCATTTAAAGAGTACAATTCCCTGGCTTGTAGACTATTCATATAGCTCTACAGCCATCACCACAATCAGTTTTAGAACATTTTAATCATCCCACAAAGAAACCTCATACCCATCAGCAAACACTTCTCATTCCTACACACACATCCTCTCCAGCCCTTGGAAGCCACTACTCTGCTTTCTGTCTATAGATTTGCCTATTCTAGACCTGTCATATAAATGAAATCACACAATATGTGGTCTTTTGTGACCACATGTGACTTAGGATGTTTTCAAGGTTCATCCATGATATAGCATTTATCAGTACTTCATTCCTTTTATTGCTGAATAATATTCTATTGTGTGGATATACATTTTATTTATCCATTCATCAGTTAATGGACATTGGGGTTTCCACTTTTTGACTATTATAAATAACACTACCTACTATGACTATTTGTGTACAAGTTTTTGTATTGACATTTTGTTTTGTATTGTTTTTACTCTAATAGTGGTATCTTGCTGTGGTTTTAATTTGCTTTTTCATGGAGCATTTTTGAAGGATCCCATTGGAGTCCTCCCACCTCATCGCACATGAGACATCAAAGTCTCTCCTCCTGTGACCACTTAGGACTCCGACTCTCAGCTCTGGGCCCCTAGCAATATACCCTGTCCAGCCCTTGTGTTGATACCCCTTCTCCAGGCAGTACTCCTGGGTGGAATCTATTTAAAATCAATTATGTGGATTACATAAGGAGGGCTTTTAAAATATACATGTACAGGATAAAGAATGACGATAACAGAATACTTGACTACCCACTGCTCAGCCAAAGAAATAGAGCATCATCAGTACCTTAAGAGCTCTCCACCCCTATCAGGAACTCTTCCGTAATTGGTTGCTCTCTTTTCCCCAAGAAATGATCACTATTCTGAATTCTGTGTTAAACACTCTCTTGTTTTTCTATATAGTTTTAACACACATATATGAATCATTATGGTTTAGTTTTATTTGGTTTTGCACTCTGTATAAATGGAATATTATAGAATATATACACTTCTGACTTGTCTTTCAACATTATGATTTTGTAGGGCCAGAGCTAAACCATAAAGAGCCTTTGGACAGTTAAAAAATTTTTTAAAGGCACCGCTTCCTTCAGGGATAGGCATCCCTGTGCCAGTGTGTTCAGCTTGGTATGTGGAGCATGTAGCAGATTCTAGCACCTACTGAGCCCACCCCCATAACTTGCAAGCACAGCCTTATGTGGCAGCCTTATGTTTTTGAGATTCATCTTTGATTATGCTGTAATCCATTCATTTTTATGGCTTTGATGCTATTCATTGGTATGAATATACTTAAGTTAATTTATTCTTTCTATGAAGGTGGATATATGATTTTTTTCCACCAGTTTTTGCCTTTAGGGACAATGTTGCTATGAGCATTCTTCTTTCTTTTTTTTTTTTTTTTTTTTGATTTTTAAGTATAGTTGATTTACAATGTGTTAATTTCTACTGTATAGCAAAGTGATTCAGTTATACATATATATACATTCTTTTTCAAATTCTTTTCCATTATGGTATATCACAGGATATTGAATATAGTTCCCTGTGCTATACAGAAGGACCTTGTTGTTTACCCATAATAGTTTGCATCTGCTAACCCCAAACTCCCACTCCATCCCTCCCTCAACCCCCTCCCCCTTGGCAACCACAAGTCTCTTCTCTACGTCTGTGAGTCTGTTTCTGTTTCGGAGATAAGTTCATTTGTGTCATTCATATTTGAAGTTCATTCAGATTTTAGATTCCAATATAAGTGATATCATATGGTGTTTGTCTTTCTCTGACTTTCTTTGCTTACTATGATAATCTCTAGGTCCATCCATGTTGCTGCAAATGGCATTATTTCAGTCCTTTGTGTGGCTGAGTAGCATTCCGTTGTATATATGTACCACATCTTTATCCATTCATCTATCAATGGACATTTAGGTTGTTTCCATATCTTGGCTATTGTGAATAGTGCTGCTATGAACATTGGGGTGCATGTATCTTTTTGAATTATAGTTTCCTCCATATATATGCCCAGGAGTGGGATTGCAAGATCATATGGCAACTCTATTTTTAGTTTTTTGAGGACCCTCCATACTGTTTTCCACTATGAGCATTCTTTGCACTTGTTTCCTGGTGCTCATGTGCAATATTTTTTCTAAGGTTTCTTAGAAGTGAAATTGCTGGGTCTTAGAGTACTTGTTGAACTTGACTGAGTAAAGCAGAGTGGTCAAACCAAGTTGCACATCAACCAGCAATGCACGTTTTCCATAACCTCACCATCACTTAGCCCAAAATTTTTGCCAGTCTGGTGGGTACAATAGAGTATCTCCTTGTGGTTTTAATTTGTCTTTCCCTGATTACAAATGAGATTGAGTAACCTTTCACATTTTATGAACCATTTGTGTTCTCTCTTCTTTGAAACGCCTAATTTATACCATTTGTCCAATTTAAAACTTAGTTGTTTACCTTTTTCTTATAGTTTTTAGAAGTTCTCTGTATATTCCAAGTACTAATTCCTTTTGAGTGTATGTTTGATAAATATCTTCTCCTAATTTGGGGCTTGACTTTACATTTAACTAATGGTCTTTTTTTGAATATATAATTTCTTAAATTTAATGTAATAGAATTTATCAATATATTTTTTTACAGTTTTTGTTTTTTTGTGTGCCTTCTTTAAGAAATTCTTCGCTATCCCAAAGTCATAAAGATATTCTCATATTCATATTGGCTTCTAAGTTTTATGATTTTATACCTTTCACATGTAAGTCCTTAATCCACCTGGAATTGATGTTTGTGTTTGGTTCTTCTTCAAGAATGAAAGGGCTATTATTAGCCCTTTAGTCTTCCATATAAATTTTAGAATTAACTCATCAAGTTCCACCAAAAGATCCTGTTAGAATTTTTATTGGAGTTTCATTGAATCTGTGAATCAATTTGAAGAATATTAACATATTTTCAATATTGAATATCATAACCTTAAACAAAGTTTATATCTCCATTTAACTGGGTCATCTTTAATGTCTTTCAATAAAGTTCCATAATGGACATGCACAGCTTTTGATAGATTTATTCCTATGTGCTTTATATTGTTGTTATGTTAAATGGCATCTTTTTAAAATTACATTTTCTAACTGATTGTTGCTGATAAATAGAAATGTAACTGCCTTCTTCATTAATGATTTTGTATCCTGAAAACTTGCTAAAACTCAAATAATTTCGGTTCTTCAGTGTTTTCCAAATACAGAAATATACCGTCTATGGATAATGACAGCTTTGTTTATTCCTTTCTGATCCTTATACCTTTGTGTGTGTGTTTTGTTTTCTGTTTTACTCTTTATTATTATTTTTATTTATTTATTTATTTATTTATTTATTTTTGGCTGCGTTGGGTCTTTGTTGCTGCACGCGGTTGTTCTCTAGTTGAGGCGAGCAGGGGCTACTCTTCGTTGCTGTGCAGGCTTCTCATTGCAGTGGCTTCTCTTGTTGCGGAGCACGGGTTTTGGCCCAGAGGCTTCAGTAGTTGTGGCACGCGGGCTCAGTAGTTGTGGCGCACGGGCTTAGTTGCTTCGCGCTCCTTATACCTTTTTTTCCCCTTTTCCTTGATATACTGCACTGGCCAGGATAACCCGTATGATGAAGAAATGAAGTGTTGGTAGCAGGCATCTTGCCTTATTTCTGATGTTAGAGGGAATGTTTTCACCAGACACCATGAAGTTTTATGTTTCCTTCAGGGTTTTTTTGTTGTTGTTGTAGATACACTTTATTGGGTTAAAGAAGTTTCCTTTTATTCCTAGTTTGCTAAGAGTTTCTCTAATATATGAATGTTTAATTAATGTTGTATTATACATAAACAATTTAAGTTTTCCATGTCTTCTTGAGTCTGTTTTTGCAAGTTGCATTTTTCCAGGAATTTATACATATTTTGAAGTTTTCAGGTTATTATGAAGTTGTCCACAATATCTTCTTTTTTTTAAATCTGTTGCATCTGTACTTATATTCTCCATTTTCCCCTAATAGAGGTAATTTGTGTCTTCTTTCTTTTTTTATTGATTAACCTTAGCAGAAGTTTGTCAGTTTCATTAAGCTGTTCAGAAAATATTTGTCTTGGTCAATAGTCTCAATCATATGATTGCTTTTTACCTCATTAATTTCTGCTTCTATGTTTATTATTTCCTTTCTTCTACTTTTTTGAGGCTCGTCTGCTATTCCTTTTTCTAACTTCTCAAGTTCTGTGCTTAGGTCATTAATTTTGAACGTATCTTCTTTTCTAATGGAAGCATCTAAGGATATATATTTCCCTACAAGCATTCCTTTAGCTGTATATTACAAGTTTTGACACACAATAATTTATTATCATTCAATTCTAAATATGTTTGTCTATTTTTCCTTGTAGTTTAATTTTTGCTCTTTATTGGGTATAAACAAGTTTATAATTGTCATATTTTTCTGGTGATCTAAAACTTTTATCATTATGTGGTGACAACCTTTTTTTGGCCTTCTTGTCTATTTCATCTGACAGGCAAATATAATTTGCCTAATATATATTTTCTCTTCCTTGAACTATAATGTTTCTGTATCCTTATGCTTTAGGTGTGTCTCATATAAATAACTGGATTTTATCATGTTTTCCATCTGACCATCTTTGTCTTTTAACTGAAGAATTTCGTTTATTGTGATTACTGATATATTTGGATTTAATTCTACCATCTTATTTTGTGCTATCCATTTGTTCCACCTTTTCTGTTTTTTTCCTTCTTTCTTGTAAAAGATTTGGATTAATTGAGGTTTGTTTTTTGTTTCTCTTGCTTTTCAGTTTTAACTTATGAGGGTATAATTGCTGATAAATTATACTCTTTATGTCTACCCTAAAGATATTAGAGTGAATACTTTAGCATTTCAAAAGTTAATAATTTTACTCTCCTCATGAATCACAAAAGAACCTTAGAATTCTTTTGCTTTGATCATCCTCCTCCCAATATATACGCCATTGTTATCCAGTATTTTAGGTATCTCTTTTTTAACCCTATAATTTATACATTATTAATAGTTTTATTCAATTAATTATTGCTTAGATATACCCACATATTTACCACTCCCTTGTGCATGATTCCTTTTTACATCTCAGACCTTCCATTTGGGTCATTTTCTTTTTCCTTGATCTGCATGTGTTTGAACTTTTCTTTATTGAAGCTTATTAATAACCCCTCTCTGAGAATGGGCTCTCTAACATTGCTTCCTGAGCATCATTTGTGAGGCTGGTTTGAAAGCCTAGTGATTCAGGCGATTTGCTGCCTTGAAGCTGGAAAAGGTAACTCTTAGATAAGGCAGACTTTGTTAAACAGAAAATGTTCCAGTCACATCAAGGGGCCCTGCTTCTAAGCTTTATGAGGATTCTGTTATCTCTTACAGATAAAAGAAACTAGATACATGCATCAAATTTACCTGCAAGAATCTTAAAATCCTTTAATCTGACCAAATGATGTAAAGCAGTTTAATAAAGGGAATCTCACTTTATTTTGGGTTGAAGAATGGAATTTTTCATAATACAAGGTTGCTTTACTATTCCAGTAAAACCACTTCAAAACTCCATCTCCTGATTCCCTCAGTCTCCATAGTGGACATCTGTGTTTTATGCCTGCCCAACATCTATTCTCTTTTTTTCTGATCGTAACACTCTAATTTTCCTTTGAGCGGATATCCTTTCTTTATTCTTGCTCCATGTAACTGGAGGAATGAGCCCACCCTCTGATTCCAGAGCTGGTCATCTGACTCAAGTGTGGCCACTCAGGGTATTCCATCCCCTGGGCTACAGGGGTGGACTCTTGACCCTGGACAGGCTGACAGGTGAGGTGATGAAGCCCTAGTCAATAAGGACTTCATGAGCAAAGCAACATGTGAGAAGCCTTAGCAATCTTGGCCTTGACACAACAGATGGAACAGAGGCCCCATCTTGAAAGCCTAGACTAGGTTTATCCAAGATTCTTTAATAATGGCTGAACTTGTCTGGAGGGCTGTATTAGTTTCCTATTGGTACTGTAACTAATTAACATAAATTTAGTGACCTTAAAAACAACATAAATTAATTTTTTTACAGTTCTGAAGGTAGAGCTGCATTCTTTCTGGGGGCTCTAGGGGAAAATCTGTTTCCTTGCCTTTTCTAGTTTCTAGAGGCTGTCTGAGTACCTCGGCTCATGGCTCTACTTCACATCTCCATCTTTGACTCACCTGCCTCCCTCCTTCCATGATAAGGACCCTTGTGAATATATTGGGACCACTTAAAAAATCCAAGGTAATCTTCCTATTGCAAGATCCATAACTTAATCACACCTGTAAACTCCCTTTTACCATGTAACATGTTCATAGATTCCAGGGATAAGGATGTGAAGATTTGGGGGGGCCTATGGGTAAGATCCACCATGAGTTAAATGTGCACTGGGGCCAAGGTACCTCCTGACAAAATCCTCATCTGAGGAAAAGAGACAGCTAATGGTCCAAGGACAATGAGTTGGTGTGACGAGGAATCTGTTAAGTTCATCGGGGAATGTCTTACTGAGATTAGTTTTTCGGAGAGGGAGACCTTGGGTTATTCCTAAGAACTAATACCAGAAATCTGTGAAGAGGAGGTGGTAAGAAAGGAATTCATTTCACTACAAACTGAGAAATTTAGAACACAAGCTGGCATAGCTTTGGAGCCACATAGCAGAGTGGAACCCCCATGTGGGGGTTTGGGGACTAGAGTCCAATGGCTCTGTGGGAAGGGCTATGCCTTCTGCCTGGACCTCAAGTTACTGGGTGAAGTTTGGCTAGAGCAAAGACTCCCATGACATGGCTTCAGAGTGGTTAACTTTTGAGGGTACTTTCCCCACTCATACGTACATTTCAAGGCCTCCGAGAAAAGGGTGAAAAAGGACAAAGGTATCCTGCTGCCAGGGCTCTGGAGGCTTCTGCTCCGACACCAGGACAACCTGGGCGTCATCGCGCTACTCAGGCCACTCCAGCAGGCGTGAACAAAGGGCAGGAGGATGTGGCTTGGTGAGCTGTTTCAGAGTCCACCTGTGCGCCTGGTCCTCGTAGCATGTGGAAGGGGGAGGGAAGACGGTGTGAAGGATGGTTCTGTACTTTGTGGCAGGTTAACAAGTGGGGTTTTTCTCTTTGCCCCAAAATTGGTACTTAGGATCCAACTGGAGAGATAAAAAAGCCGTATAAGTACTTCACATGCAAAACCACCGCCAGGTCGCTCACCTTGCCCAGAGCTTACTGGGAGGTGGTAGAACCGGCCCTTCTAACAGCAGCCATAGCCTCAGACCAGCCCTCCAAGCCCACCACCTTTCCAGAGAGGAGAGAAGGGATTTGTCAGGGTTGTGAGCTGAGACCCAACACCCCGGAGCTGGAGCCTGGAGGTTGAAGGGGGGGCGGTCTCCCAGCGGAGAAACAAGCCCTTCCCTGTCCGCGGCCTTGCGCCTCCCACTCAGCCGGTGAGCCGCCAGCCTGTACGGATGGGGGGAGTGGACAGCTTTGAAAAGCTGGACTGTCTTTTTTTTTTTTTTTTTTTGCGGTACTCATCTTTTTTTTGTGTGTGATACGCGGGCCTCTCACTGCTGTGGCCTCTCCCGTTGCGGAGCACAGGCTCCGGACGCGCAGGCTCAGCGGCCATGGCTCACGGGCCCAGCCGCTCCGCGGCACGTGGGATCTTCCCGGACCGGGGAACGAACCCGTGTCCCCTGCATCGGCAGGCGGACTCTCAACCACTGCGCCACCGGGGAAGCCCTGGACTGTCTTTTAATAATCAAGAGTGAAAAGTAAGTTACGGAATCTAAGCAATTGCCAAGGGACCCCCTACACAGTGAGAAAGAAAGTTTCAACATCTGGGGCTACAGATTGGAAGACAAATAGAACAGGTTCATGTTTTACACCCCCCAGAGTTAGGGTTATTAAAAATCTGTACAACGAATTTACAATAATGGCAGAATAAGCACCAAGAATCTTATTTTCTCCTGATAGTAGGCAAGCTGCCCTACCCTTTCCTAGAAGGAAAAAAACAAAATACAAAACACCTGGAGAGAAGGGACGAGAAGAAAGAGGAGTGGAAGGGGAGGTGGGGAGGGGAGAGGAGGAGAGAGAAGAGAGAAAAAGAAAATAATACCTGTGGCTAAACTTAGTTGTGGGCCTTGGAGAAAATCAGGTGATAGGAAGGAATGGAATGGGGTGAGGGTTACAGGTTCTCAGCGGGCTCCAATTACAACCTAACAGCACACGGAACTCACTGGGCCGTCGTTTCGGACTTGATGAAAGAACAGCCTTCTTGCCTTAACTTTAGTCCGGGCAGTCAGAGAAGCTGGAATCCTCCCGGGAGGGAGAAGTAGAAAGGTGCCTTGTTTTAATGTTATTTTTAGGGTTGGAGGTGGTGGCGGTGGCGATGCTGGTGGGTGGAAAAAAATAGAAAAGAAAAAGAAAAGCAGTGGAACACTTCCTTTGTGCTGCTTTAACAGAAAAGCTCTCCTTCTCTCCTCAGGCTCAATAGACGCCACCTAGTGGGCAAACGGCGGACTCACACTCAGCCGGCAGCCGTGGCCAGCCCAGGTTTGATTTCCTATTTAGCTTGCTTCACCTACCAGACGCAGGGGTGTAAACGGTGTTTCAGCCGCTCAAAAGCTGCCCCTCACATTGGGGTAGAGGCAGAAGATGATTCGGGCTGGCAGAGAGTGGCCCAGGGGAGCCAGAGAGCCCCGAGACCTGGGGTAAACAAAGGGGACTCCGCGGCTGCCAGACTCAGGGCAGGAGCTGGGAACCAGAGAAGCTGCGGACTGGCGGGGGCTTACAGCTAGCTGTGGTCAGCAACAAGCCGAGGGTCTGGAACCTGGGGTGCCTGATGAGGCAGGTTGGAACTTATTGGTCCTCAAGACAGAGATCTGTCATTTAGAAGGTCATTTATTCAAGGCAGTGGCACCGGCCAGCAGAAATACAGTATATTCATTCTAGCCAGGGACCATCAGTCCTCTGACCCATTCTGTATTTTATGCCACTGCATGCACATTCTGGGTCTGGCCAAAACTTCTGGGGCCCATAGGAGTGTGGGTATAAGGACTGTTTCAGCCGGTGTGAATTGAGGTGTTTTTTTCCTGAGGTATAGTTGACATACTATATTAGTTTCAGGTGTACAACATAATGATGCAGTATTTGGATATATTGTGAAATGATCACCGCAATAAGTTTAGTTAACATGCATCACCATATATAGTTACAAAAAATTGTTTTTTCTTGTGATGAGGACTTTTAAGATCTACTCTCTTAGCAACTTGCCAATAGACAATACAGTAGTATTAACTATAGTTGCCATGTTGTACATTACATTCACATGACTTATTTATTTTAGAACTAGAAGTTTGTACATTTGACCCCCTTTACCCATTTTTCCCACTCCCCAACCCCCAGCTCTGGCAACTACCGATCTGTCCTCTGCATCTATGAGCTTAGGGATTTTTGTCTTTTTGTTTTTTAGACCACATATAAGTGAGATAATGTGGCATTTGTCTTTCTCTGAGTTATCTCTGGCTGATTTCACTTAGCATAATGCCCTCATGTTGTATAATGTCTATCCTGGACATCCCAATCTTGCCAAATGGCAAGATTTCCTTCTTTTTTATTGCTAAATATTAGTCATATATATATCACATTTTCTTTATCCATTCATCCATCAGTGGATGTGTAAGTTGCTTCCATGTCTTGACTATTGTAATGCTGCAGTGAACATGGGGGAGCATTTATCTTTTTGAGTTAGTTTTCTTTTCTTCAGATAAGTACCCAGAAGTGGAATTGCTGGATCATATGGTAGTTGTATTTTTAAATTTTTGAGGAACCTCCATACTGCTCTCCACAGTGGCTGCATCTATTTACATTCGCACCAACAGTGCACAAAGTTTCCCTTTTTGCCATATCCTCACCAACACTTGTTACTTCTTATCTTTTTTTTGTGTGTGTGTGGTATGCGGGCCTCCCCCTGCTGTGGCCTCTCCCGTTGCGGAGCACAGGCTCCGGACGCGCAGGCTCAGCGGCCATGGCCCACGGGCCCAGCCGCTCCGCGGCACGTGGGATCCTCCCAGACCGGGGCGCGAACCCGGTTCCCCTACATCAGCAGGCGGACGCGCAACCACTGCGCCACCAGGGAAGCCCCCTTCTTATCTTTTTGATGAAAGCTGTTCTCACAGGTATGAGGTGATATCTCATTGTGATTTTGATTTGCATTTCCCTGACGAAGAGTGTTGTTGAGCATCTTTTCATGTGTCTGTTGATCATCTGTGTATCTTCTTTGGAAAAATGTCTATTCAGATCTTCTGTCCATTTTTTAATCAAATTGCTTGCTTTTCTGCTGTTGAGTTGTATGCCTTCTTTATACTTTTTTGTATATTAATTCCCTATCAGATACACGATTTGCAAATATTTTCTCCCACTCAGTAGGGTGCTTTTTCATTTTGTTGACGGTTTCCTTTGCTGTGCAGAAGCTTTTTAATTTGATATAATCCCACTTGTTTATTTTTGCTTTTGTTGCCTTTGCTTTTGGTGTCAGATACAAAAAATCCTCATCAAGACTAATGTCAAAGAGCTTACCACCCATATTTTCATCCAGGAGTTTTATGGTTTCTTACATTATTTAATGTATTAGTATTTAATCCATTTTGAGTTAATTTTTGTGTATGGTGTAAGATAGTGGTCCAGTTTCATTTGAATTGAGTTTATGACACTCACAATCAAAAAAATCCTAACTAATACATCTGCTCAGTCCTATTGCAGAAGACTTTGGAGACTGCCAGTGGTCAGAAATAAAGTGGCAGTAAGGCAGTAAACATGACCTATACTTACCTGCCCACATCCCCTTCTCTGGGACTGTCCTGCCTAGACAATCTTGATGAAGGTATGGGCCTAAGCATGTTATTCCAACCCAGCACTTGGCCAGGAGCAGGTGCTTGACGCCAGGACAGTCTAGATAGTTTAGGTTATGATACCTTAAGAAACAACATCCTCATTATTAGTGGCTTAAAAGAACATGGGACGGGGGAAGAATATAGGCTTATTTCCTGATCATATTCCCTGTCCATAACATGTCAGGTGGGGGTTCCTCTCCAGATTGTCCTCAATCCAGGAGAGGTTGAAGGGACAACGACCTACTGGAGCATTGCTGGTCACTACAAAACAAAAACCAAAAAAACAAAAACAAGAAAATGGCTGAGATAATACAAGGGGTTGAATTGTCAGACCAAACATGCAGGGATCATAGATCCTACCTGATACTAAAATGTATTAATAATTCAAAAGATACAGGCAATTCCAAGATGGGTTCAAGATGGCGGAGTAGAAGGATGTGTGCTCACTCCCTCTTGTGAGAGCACCAGAATCACAACTAACTGCTGAACAATCATCGACAGGAAGACACTGGAACTCAACAAAAAAGATACCTCACGTCCAAAGACAAACAAAAAGCCGCAATGAGATGGTAGGAGGGGCGCAATCACAATAAAATCAAATCCCGTGACTGCTGAGTGGGTGATTCACAATCTGGAGAACACTCATACCACAGAAGTCCACCCACTGGAGTGAAGGTTCTGAGCCCCACGTCAGGCTTCCCAACCTGGGGGGCCGGCAACGGGAGGAGGAATTCCTAGAGAATCAGACTTTGAAGGCTAGTGGGATTTGATTGCAGGACTTCGACAGGACTGGGGGAAACAGAGACTCCACTCTTGGAGGGCACACACAAAGTAGTGTGTGCATCAGGACCCAGGGGGAAGGAGCAGTGACCCCATAGGAGACTGAACCAGGCCTACCTGCTAGTGTTGGAGGGTCTCCTGCAGAGGCGGTGGGTGGCTGTGACTCACCATGGGGACAAGGACACTGGCAGAAGAAGTTATGGAAAGTACTCCTTGGTGTGAGCCTTCCCAGAGTCCGCCATTAGCCCCACCAAAGAGATGGGTAGGCTCCAGTGCTGCGTCACCTCAGGCGAAACAACCAACAGGGAGGGAACCCAGCCCCACCCATCAGCAGATAAGCGGATTAAAGTCTTACTGAGCTCTGCCCACCAGAGCAACACCCAGCTCTACCCACCACCAGTCCCTCCCATCAGGAAGCTTACACAAGCCTCTTAGATAGCCTTATCCACCAGAGAGTAGACAGCAGAAGCAAGAAGAACTACAGTCCTGCAGCCTGTGGAACAAAAACCACATTCATAGAAAGACAAGATGGAAAGGCACAGGGCTATGTACCAGATGAAGGAACAAGATAAAACCCCAGAAAAACAACTAAATGAAGTGGAGATAGGCAACCTTCCAGAAAAAGAATTCAGAATAATGATAGTGAAGATGATCCAGGACCTCGGAAAAAGAATGGAGGCAAAGATCAAGAAGATGCAAGAAATGTTTAACAAAGACCTAGAAGAATTAAAAAATGAACAACTAGAAGAATTAAAGAAAAAACAAACAGATGAACAATACAATAACTGAAATGAAAAATACAGTAGAAGGAATCAATAGCAGAATAACTGAGGCAGAAGACCGGATAAGTGACCTGGAAGACAGAATGGTGGAATTCACTGCTGTGGAACAGAATCAGTAGAAGGAATCAATAGCAGAATAACTGAGGCAGAAGACCGGATAAGTGACCTGGAAGACAGAATGGTGGAATTCACCACCGCCGAACAGAATAAAGAAAAAAGAATGAAAAGAAATGAAGACAGCCTAAGAGACCTCTGGGGCAACATTAAACGCAAGAACATTTGTATTATAGGGCTCCCAGAAGGAGAAGAGAGAGAGAAAGGATCCAAGAAAATATTTGAAGAGATTATAGTCGAAACTTCCCTAACATGGGAAAGGAAATAGCCACCCAAGTCCAGGAAGCGCAGAGAGTCCCAGGCAGGATAAACCCAAGGAGAAACATGCTGAGACACATAGTAATCAAATTGACAGGAATTAAAGACAAAGAAAAATTACTGAAAGCAACAAGGGAAAAATAACAAATAACACACAAGGAAACTCCCATGAGGTTAATAGCTGATTTCTCAGCAGAAACTGTACAAACCAGAAGGGAGTGGCATGATATATTTAAAGTGATGAAAGGGAAGAACCTACAACCAATATTACTCTACCCGGCAAGGATCTCATTCATATTCGACAGAGAACTCAAAAGCGTTACAGACAAGCAAAAGCTAAGAGAATTCAACACCACCAAACCAGCTCTACAACAAATGCTAAAGGAACTTCTCTAAGTGGGAAACACAAGAGAAGAAAAGGACCTACAAAAAAAAAAACCATAACAATTAAGAAAATGGTAATAGGAACACACATATCAATAATTACCTTAAACGTGAATGGAATAAATGCTCCAACCAAAAGACACAGGCTCACTGAATGGATACAAAAACAAGACATATATATATGCTGTCTACAAGAGACCCACTTCAGACCTAGGTACACACAGAGACTGAAAGTGAGGGGATGGAAAAAAAAATTCCATGCAAATGGAAATCAAAAGAAAGCTGGAGTAGCAATACTCATTTCAGATAAAATAGACTTAAAATAAGGAATGTTACAAGAGACAAGGAAGGACACTACATAATGATCAAGGGATCAATCCAAGAAGAAGGTATAACAATTATAAATATATATGCACCCAACATAGGAGCACCTCAATATATAAGGCAACTACTAACAGCTCTAAAAGTGGAAATTGACAGTAACACAATAATAGTGGGGGACTTCAGCACCTCACTTACACCAATGGGCAGATCATCCAGACAGAAAATTAATAGGGAAACACAAGCTCTAAATGACACAATAGACCAGATAGGTTTAGTTGATACTTATAGGACATTCCATCTGAAAACAGCAGATTATACTTTCTTCTCAAGTGCACATGGAACATTCTGCAGGATAGATCACATCTTGGGTCACAAATCAAGCCTCAGTAAATTTAAGAACATTGAAATCATATCAAGCATCTTTTCCGACCACAGTGCTATGAGCTTAGAAATCAGTTACAGGGAAAAATACATTAAAAACACAAACACATGGAGGCTAAACAATACATTACTAAATAACCAAGAGATCACTGAAGAAATCAAAGAGGAAATCAAAAAATACCTAGAGACAAATTACAACGATAACACGATGATCCAAAACCTATGGGATGCAGCAAAAGCAGTTCTAAGAGGGAACTTTATAGCAATACAAGCTACCTCAAGAAACAAGAAAAATCTCAAATAAACAATCTAACCTTACACCTAAAGAAACTAGAGAAAGAAGAACAAACAAAAC
>NC_041215.1:76465494-76466537 GCF_002837175.3 Physeter macrocephalus
CCACAGCAAACATCATTCTCAATGGTGAAAAACTGAAAGCATTTCCTCTAAGATCAGGAGCAAGACAAGGATGTCCACTCTCACCACTATTATTCAACATAGTTTTGGAAGTCCCAGCCACAGCAATCAGAGAAGAAAAAGAAATGACAGGCATACAAATTGGAAAAGAAGACGTAAAACTGTCACTGTTTGCAGATGACATGATACTATGCATAGAATATCCTAAAGATGCCACTAGAAAACTCCTAGAGCTAATCAATGAATTTGGTAAAGTTGCAAGATACAGAATTAATGCACAGAAATCTCTTGCATTCCTATACACTAACAATGAAAGATTGGAGAAATTAAGGAAACAATCCCATTCACCATTGCAACAAAAAGAATAAAATACCTAGAAATAAACCTACCTAAGGAGGTAAAAGACCCGTACTCAGAAAACTATAAGACACTGATGAAACAAATCAAAGATAACAGAAACAGATGGAGAGATATACCGTGTTCTTGGATTGGAAGAATCAGCATTGTGAAAATGACTATATTACCCAAAGCAATCTACAGATTCAGTGCAATCCCTATCAAATTACCACTGGCATTTTTCACAGAACTAGAACAAAAAAATCTTAAAATTTGTATGGAGACACAAAAGACCCCAAATAGCCAAAGCAGCCTTGAGGGAAAAAAACGGAGCTGGAGGAATCAGACTCCCTGACTTCAGACTATACTACAAAGCTACGGTCATCAAGACAATATGGTACAGGCACAAAACCAAATATAGATCAATGGAACAGGATAGAAAGCCCAGAGATAAACCCACGCACCTATGGTCAACTAATCTATGACAAAGGAGGCAAGGATATACAATGGAGAAAAGACAGTGTCTTCAATACGTGGTGCTGGGAAAACTGGACAGCTCCATTTAAAAGAATGAAATTAGAACACTCCCTAACACCATATACAAAAATAAACTCAAAATGGATTAGAGACCTAAATGTAAGACCAGACACTATAAAACTCTTAGAGGAAAATATAGGAAGAACACTCTT